>NC_138827.1:46017047-46054547 GCF_965183815.1 Platalea leucorodia | reverse complement strand
ATCTGTAAGTAATTTTTCATGTAGTAACTATGATTCAAAAGTGCATAAATCAAATAAGATATATATGTAATCAAACTTGTAATAGCTGAAAGGAATTACTGTTACAAAAGACTGAAAATTACCTCAAACAAATATAAACCAAAACTGTGCCTGAATCTATAGCTCAGTGTTTCCTTCAGATTTCAGGATACAACTGAGTTCATATTATCATGTTCATGAATAATATATCTGTGTGGGACACTATATAGTAATTAAATGCAAATGCACTGTGGAATTAAGTGAATTGTATTGGACAAAATATGTTCTTGAGGACCCTGAATTATTTCCAAGATTCACAGCTTAGCCAATAGTGAAACAGCAGTTCTATCACAGAAGATAGAAGAGCAGCAAACTGATGAAGTTACTGCTGCCAAGAAACATTAAGCCCTTGTAAATTTTAGCGTAAGAAATGGGCTGATGATTTGTTCAGATATTTTGTCTTTGCTCTTAGCAATTTTTAAAATATTTAAACCAAAAGTGACAGTTTAAATGAAAAACTCTTGCTTTTTTTATTGTCACACAGGCAAAAGGCAGCTTGAGCTAAGCCTCTATCCACTATTATTTCCATTCTCTTTTTTGTTTGGAGCTGCTCAGAGATGTTTGTTATAAAACTGTTACCCTCTAAAAGTTCTCTACTGGATTTACTTTGAAAATTCCTTGACAATGTGTTGAGTTTGGAAATTGAAACTAAAATTGTCATTTCATTTCTGATCTCTTGAGAGATGTTTAGCGTATTACTTGAAGGAGTACTGCCATCAGTTCTGAAGGGGTTTTTTTGTTACCTTTATATATTGCAAAATAACGTGTGTCAGATTTCATAGATTCTTTTCTACTGTTTCTGGATTTTAATAATTTTCTTTTTGCTGTGCTAATGTATGCTCTGTAAATTTCTCGGTCATATCTTGAGTTGCTGTTCCATTTCTGTGATTTCCTGTGCTCTGCAGCACCAGGAGGCAGGGCTAGTCCTGGCAGTCATAAAAAAAGAGGCTTGGTTCCCCCTTCTGGGAAAACTGCCAGATATATACTACTTCAAAAGCTGAAATATATTCTAAGAACTTTGATCAACAGTCTTAAAACATTAGGCTAATTCTTCCTTCATTTTCAGTGCATGAGAAACCAAAAAGGTCAAATGTGACTTGAAATGCATGTCAATTAAGGTGGATGTGGAATGCCTGGGTACTTGAAGAAAGTCATGAAGTCCAGCCTTTCACTGTTAACTATGAAATTTTTATAATGGTGTTTGCATTAAGAATACAGAGGCATTATAGCATGTGTACTCTTAACAGTATTTCAGAAGTCAGTATATATAGCTGTATTCTCACATCAGATTTCCTAATTTGACAAAAGACTCCCCCCCCGCCCCCCAATGAGGAGGATATCATGCTGTCCATATACGGGTGATAGTTTCTATAGCAGAAAAGCTTTCATGTTCAACCATTTAATAAATTTCTAAGAATGTACTTGGTGGTTGGTAGGAAATAGGGTTAAAGAGCTGTGACTCTCCCTAGTAGCTTTATCCTGATAGTATTCCGATTGTCTTAAAATATACAACATATGCTGTTGGTTTTCCATTGAATGTTACTGCCTAGTGCATGTCAGGAGGGGTTATGTTCTGTGATCTGTAAAATCACTTTCCATATGAAGGCTGGATGTATGTAGAACACTATTATCTGAATGGAAAGTGAGATTTGGTTAACCTGTAAGGGAAAAAAATTCCTAGGTGTACAATGAAGTATTACCCAGAGTTCAAAAGGCTTGTGGCAGCACTGAGTGTTTGGCACAGCCATTTCAGCTTGCATAGTTGACATCTAAAGCTGTTCCATTTGGACAGAAGACCATCTTAATTGTTACTGTGCTTCTGTGACCTTCCCTAAGATTCCTGGAAATATTTTTGTTAAATACAGTCACAATACTTAATTTCACTATAAAATTCGTTTTCATAGATGTCTTTTGGTGAGAAGTCATCGCTTCTCAGAGGAGCTCTTGTGGGTCTGCTCTATGATGGTGCTTCTTGCTTTTAATTCCAGTCACTTTTTCTTTTATTTAAATTAAAATACTGCTTTTTTTTTTTTTCTGATGCCTCATTAATGGAAGCTCAGCATGGATGAAACAAGAGGAATGTTTCTTTCTGTCATGAAGGAGAGGCTCTATTCTCTCTATTTTAGGCCTGTGCATGGATGCTGCTTTCCACATTTCAACATTGAGACAGCGTCTCTAAATGCTGTACTTTGTGTTAAGTGACATAACTGATATCTGGACTTTGTTCTGCTTTCCCGTTTTCTGCCCTTTCTCATCTCACATCTGAACTACTACGTGCCTTCCTCTCTGATCTTGCAAGTTGTGTCTGTTCTACCCCATCCCCATTTTGTTTTCCTGGCTGGGTTGGGTGTATAGCTGTTTGCTTTATGCATATTTGGTCAGTGGTTCCCCATGTTTCTCTCTACGTTCAAGGCCTGATGTGACTTAGAATTCTTCAGTTATCCTCTCTTTAAGAGTTACTGGATCTCAGGCCATTATTTGTTCCAAAGGATTGCCAGTTTTGAGTTCTTACGAAGCTTTCCAAGGAGAATGTTTATTTTCTGCTATTAAAATTTTATTTGGCTGAAATATGTACAATATTGATAAATGTTATATTAATGTGTACAAAATGTATGTTTGTGAAACTCAATGTGAGCAGAAGCAAGTGGCAGTAAGATAACTGTGGGAGGAAGGACAAGCAGATGGTGACAGAAACCACCCTTCCTGAATTTGTAGTTGCTGCTGAGTCCAGATGACACGAAGAAGTAGTATCCTTGGTTTGGTTTCCAGTAGGATATGTAGCAGAGTGAAAACTGTTTAATTTGCATTTTCTTTCTAGTAATTTAACCAGCAGAATATACAAAATAGTTTGCTGGGTCTTTTCTTCTCATTGTACCCTTTGTGCTTTGTCCTCCCATGTGTGGTTTCCCTTCTTGTAATTAGGGAAGTGATATTTATAATAATTAGGTTCTCTCTTTTCCCATGGAACTATGTTTCTGGGATGCTGTTGAAATATTGCCTAAATAAAACCAGAATTAAAAAACAAATCTTCATTACTGCACATTTATTAATGTCTAAACTACACTTCGAGTCAAAGAAAGATCAACCACAGATAAACTATGAACATAGCAGTATAAGTTTGAAGAGCTTCTAGATGAGTTTCTTAACGTGTGAAGTTTGCAGTCTAAACTACACTGAAAGATCATGCCTGAGGAAGAAGCAGTACATCTCTACTACTGCCACCCTAAGTAACCCGTGCAACAGCGCCATCAACACCCTGAGGTACGGTGTGGCATTTGAGCAATGAGTGGTCACTTCCAAGGGGGAAGTAAGCAACTGCTAGAGACTGGAATAAATGCTCACAAAACATACTTAAAGGGGAAAAGAGTTGTTAATATCTAAAGTCAGTGACTGTAAGGCTGGATGAGTTCACTTTATGAGCTATTTTTTAAGTAAACCTCAGCAACTGAAAATTTAAAATATTATGTGAAACTGCATATTTGAACAAAATTCCAGATTCATTACATTTCTGCCTTACATTGTTCCACCTTTCCTTCCCTTTCATTCCAGAATTGGAGACCCATGTGTTAGAGATTCAGACAATGAATCCTTTTATCTAGCACTTACATTCATTATTCATTGTGCATTGTCAGTGGATTGCTACTTCAGGCCTGAATTAGAGATAATTAATCTTAGGAAAGCATTTGTAATTTCACATTTTATGAAGCACTATTGTCTCAGCACAGTAGTGCTGTGGTGGCAAAATACTCTAATGCTCATTGTTGCTATGCAGTATCATATCCCTTAATATTTATGTGCATTCAAGTCTTTGTTTTGCTTGCCTGTCTGTAGGTTTATGTTACACAGTCATGCTTGTGTTTTGCTTTGGAAATATTTTTTGGTAGTTTTATACAGAAGTTCAAACAGAAATAGGTTAAATTGTCATTTAAATGGTGAGGTGAGAAAGACCTTTATCCTTTCCAATACTGAAAAGCAAAACTTGGAAGTGATGGACTTCAGAGCGAGAGGAATCAAGTAGATTCCCAACTTGGCATGTTACTTCAGATGATGAGTTAAATTGGTAGCTGGTAATTGATCAGATGCAGTATACGCTTAGAAGCTAAGGCCTGATGTTTTCCATCTGGTGGTTAAATGTTTCTAAACCTTCTTGCTATGCACATAGCCTTCTAGGAGCTCTAGTTGCATGTGTGAGCATGTGTGTAAACTTTACTCAGGAAGTTGATTTTGTGTATTGCAGCCTTTTTGTTTAGTTTACGCGTCTGCATAAGGAACAGTTCCTGCTCTGTATCTTACAAGAGCTTAGAAACTATTCTAAAAATACAGATATCTCTTGGCACAGAGATACAACTGGTATTTCTAGAATGCTGAAAGAATAAAATTATAATCTGCGCCCATGTGAAGATACTGGAGAAGTGATTCAATTCAAAGTTACCAGAGATCCCTTAGTTGCATAGCACGGAGGGGAGTATTTTGGAATAAGTATCAATGTATGCTTGTCCTTCTGTTCTTCCTTTGTGTGCTATTGATTGCAGTGGGAGACGAAAAACTGAGAATTAAAAATGGAGTTTTTATTTCACTTAGCATTCTTGCTAAATGGAAAGAAAAATTGCTAAGGGCTTTTAAAATGCTCTCTTAAGTCTCTTCAGCTGTATTTGCCTAATTGTTTCCAGAAATTTCGCAGTAATTGCTAACTAAGGTATACTGCTTACCGCAATGAGATTTTTTGATTACACTGTTCATGAAAACTGGCACATCATAAACACATGTAATATAATTTTTTGCTTATTATTAGGTTTTTCCACAGCAAACATAATTCTGTTGTAGACATGTTAATCTTATCATAGTCCTTGAAAATAGAAATTGAGGAAAAATAATTAAAATTTTAAATAAGAGTGTATACACTGTGCAATTTGTGCTGACTAGAGAAACACACCTCCAACCTGAATTACCCTGTGATCCTGACCTCATAAATGGAGTCAAGAATTAGAATTTATTGTTAGTCTAATTAATGCCCTAGCAGTCTAATCAAAATGCAGCAGGTTTTATTGTTAGCCAATTACAGTGATGCTAGCACTTGTAGTCTAATTACTGCTGGTTCCCAATAGTCGATGTACACAAACTTCTTCATGTCGACCCCGTTCAGGCTCAGCCTTCCATTTTCCTGAGCTCTGCTGGGAGGAGGATGCTGGTGGTGGCTCTACGTGGGATACACCGGGTGCTTTCAAGCAGTCAGTTGCTAATGCTTTGTGTTGGTCCAAAAGTTTGCCGATGTTAATTACACTGGTTTTGTTAGACCTTTATTGTATGTGCTATAATTTCCTTAAGACCTTGCAGTTGCACAAAGCTGAGCTGAATCTAAAACCAAGTTAGGCACAAATCATCTGACTGTAATGACTTCATTACAGTTAAGTCTCAACTGCAAAGCATGTGCTGCTACGGCTAAATCCAAGCTAAAAAAATAAGTTCAGGCCAAGGGAAGTCCAGTGAAAACGTGGCAGTTCTTCAGGCCTCGTGTTTCTGAGGCAGTCTGAGGCCTGTGGTCTGCTAATAGCAATGGCAATACTGTCTTTATAGGGCTACAAATTGTGTGTGTGTGAGATAAATCTATGTGCAACACGCATGCTAGAGAGGGGGAGCATAAGCTGACCTTTCAGGTAGGCTTGCTGAGTAACGGTAGCTGAAGGTGGAATTAGTTTTCTTGCAAAGCTATAGGCTGTTACAGTTGTGATGGAAGTACTGACATCTCTTCATATTGGCCAGTCTAGTAAACCACAGGTGAAGGACAGCTTCTCCTGCATGGTCGTCTGGTCTGCGGCAGCTCCTGCAAACAAGCCTTCTGATCACTGCCAGGTGCCACATGTAATTTTGACATGCACATGAAAGGATGTTCTTAAGCTCTTAAAATCTTTCATTCCGGCTTCCATTTTTCAGACATTCTGCAGTGTTGAGTCATCTTCCGGTGATGAAGCATGGAGGTTTTCTCGTGTTTACAGTTGCCTCCTTGTGAGCTGACATGGCTTATTACACTAGGGGCCTCTGATCCGAACTACAGCAGTTTGGCAAAATGGAAGGGTAATCTATTCAGAAAGAAAATCTCTGCAAGCTGTTTGAATCTGGTACGATAGGGCAGAGGTTCTCCAGAGGCCATGGACTGACTGATTTTTTTGTTGTTGTTGTCATCGTCGTCATTGTTGTTTTGGGTTGTGGGTTTTTTTCCAATCTTATTGTTGGAGGAGGTTAATGTCTGTGAAACTGAAATTCTGGATTTCTGGGAAATGCTGTTTATAGTCTTTTGAGGTTAGATGTGGACCAAAGTCTACTGGAGAACCTCAAGAATGATATACAGTAAATCTTTGGATTGTTTGTCTTTGTGTTTGCAAGGATTAAAAAAGACTTGTTTCTTTTCTGTCTTGCTTTATTTTATTCAGGTAATGTTTGAAATGCTCAGTTTAGCTGAAGCTGTGACAAATTTGCCACTCTGCCATATGAAGTGTGGCAAAAGTATAGGGAATCATGTTTATAAAACTTAAGCCTGTCCTTTCATGAGAGGAGCTGCTTGGTCTAGCCTACTCCAGGCTGTTTAATAACAAATTAGAAGTACTGGGAATACCAGCCAAAATACACAAACAAAATGTTGTCTTTCTTTCCTATGCCTTGATCCTAGATCTTTCACAGTCCTGAGTCTAGGGCTTTGTTTTTGTTGTTTTGTTATTCCCCATGAGAAGTACTGGTTTATGTACCTATCAGAGACAGAGCTTATAAAAAAATTTGATCGCAAAATTTGCTTATTTAGGTGTGTAGGGAAACACTCCTGGTATAGGTAAGTTAATAAGCCTCTTGGCATATTGGAACAGTCATTAACAAGTGCAAACTGCCCTGGTTTTTAACACAATGAAACTCTCTTGGTTTTGCATCTTGAAATTGTGCTTTGGGTAATTTCTCCAAATATTACAAGTAAATAACTTGTCAAATATTACAAGTAAATAATTTGTGTACAATTTTCAGTGTAAAATTCTGTCTGCAGAATGTAGCTTCAAGATGTGCCCCTATACCTGTCCCCCTTTTTCCCTCCTCCCTGGTACACACTTTCATTGTTTGTTTTTGGGAGACTGGGTATAAAATTCTCCATTTGCTGGTCTCTTAGGTTACAGGGAAAGACAATTATGGTCTCATGCCTTCCCAGGACTTCCTCGGTTAATGTGCTGCGTCTTGTATTTGAACTTTCCTAAGTGCTTCCTAGAAAAATCATTATCGTCCTTCATGACTGTACCAAATACTAGGACTTTAGTCTATTGTCAAAACAATTAAAGAGCAATGGTTTTTCTTTCAGACTTGAGATCTATAACAGATGCAGGCTGTTTCATCTCCTTCACTAAGTTCCCAACCTTAATTCGTAAACTATTTTTTCTGTCTTTTCTATCAGCGTTATTTACTACTTAATACTTGTACCCGTAATTTCGTATATAGTACTAACTCTTTTCTTCTACTACATCTGAAATTGCTTTATTTCTTAGTGTTAGCATTCCTTTCTTGTGACTTACCCTGCTGTGTTTCTGTTAAGTCCCCCACAGTCTCCTCCTTGAATGATTGCTTCTAGCTCTGTTTATTTCCCATCATCCCGGCATTAATATACAAATAGTTGTGAGATGGTTTATTCCCTTTCTTTCTTGGTAAGTAGGTTTCTTCTTTCTTTCCTCCTCTCCCTTTTCTTCTTACTATCTATAAGCCTGGCATTTCAGTTCTTGACTTACAGTTGTCTTTTTGTCAAAAAGTGAATCTTGTATCCACTCCAGGCTGTTTTTTCTTATGCCAGCTCTGAAGACAGAAGATTGAATGTCTGAAGGGAAGTAGTGGCTAGTCAAGAGCACATCTGTGCTCTGTGGGGACTGTGCTCCATGGATGAAGTCTCTAGACGTCTCCTTCCAGTTGATTAAAGGAATGACAAACTTACTGTGCATACTGGTATAGAAAATTAAGATGAGGCTTAGCAGATCATATGTAGACTTCCTTGGGGAGAGTGAAAGAAGGTGTGATTCACATGGACAGTTACACAGTCAGTTTAAGAGATGACCTCTTTGCAGACATTCAGTACTCAGTGCTGTTAATCCTTATTTTTATTTCTGGGGTTGGTGGCAAGATTTGAAATGGAAGTTGTCAGCTGTTGAGCTTTTGATAATTTTGAGCTGAGGGAACCAGGTACCAGTAATCTTCACAGTACATAATGCATCTTTTTCTGGAGACTATCTAAAAAGAAATGATGCGTGTTGAAAAGATGCAACTGGAAAATGTAATCTCATAAATGCTGGGGGAATTACTAAAACTCATAGTGCGTCTCTGTTGTTCTTCTGGATAGCTCAAAATGTGGTAGGCAGACCACACAGGAGTTGATGAGTGGTTGTGTGGGTTTTTTTGGTTTTTGTTTTGTTTTTTTAAATTCAGAAAGTAATGGCAAATGAGAGAGGAAGAGTTCCTTGAAGAAGTAATATTTTGGTCATTTCTAAGGGGAATAGTCGGTGGCAGTGTATGGAGATGCCATCTGAGAAAGTGAAGTGAGAAGGGAAGCCGAAAGTGGTAAAAAAGGCATGAAAAGAAAAAGATACTGGATCAAATATAGATGTGTAGAACATGGACAAGGACTCTAATGGCATTAAAAAATAACTCCAAACAAAAACAATAAAAAATAACTCCAAACAAAAAAGAGTAATGTGGTTAACTGGAAGAGGCAAAAATGAGATACATTGCAAAGTAATTTGGAGCAGGTGGGAGGTGGGAAAAAAATAAAAAGCAGAGATGTCTAACTGTAAAAGGCTGTAAAAGTCAAGGTGACAGATAAGGGCTTAGAAAAAAGTCCTCTAGTAAACAAATTACAGAACCCAAATCACTTCTTTGCTTGCTGAAGTGAAGGAAATGGGAGAGAAGGAATTGGAGGTGACAATGAAGTCTTGATCCTGAGAGAGAGGGTAAAAGTGTATACATTATTTAGAATAGAAAAGGAAGGTATGCCTAGTACTAGAAAGAATCCGTTTGTGATAATGGTGTAGCAGGAATGGGAGAGGAAGCTGATGTTTGGATTAGAACCAGCTTGAAGGAAATGTGCTGAATAATTGCTGTGTGTTTGAACAGCTATGCGGAGGTGGCAATTAAGTAATTGGAAAACTTGTTCTTACAATGGACTTGTTTCCTACGAGGAGGCTAAAAGAATCGATACAGGAGTGAGTCAGTACATCAGAGCATCAGGAATATTTCTTACCGCAATGTTATGTCTTGCCATGACATACATAACTCAAGTTGCTTTATGGATGCTATGAAATGATGATAATGATCACTCAATTTGCTATATTTTTATCACTTAATAAAAATGTCTTATCTCTTCTGCATAGATATTTGATTTAATGGATGCCAAAGCCCGTGCTGACTGCATCAAAGAAATCGATCTTCTTAAGGTAAAAGATTTGTTTAAAAAAATGTGCAGCCATCATCAAAGTATATTAAGTTTTCCATAGATGTACTTGAGGTGTCCACTATTGTCTGTGTAGAGTTTTTCTAAGCCTCACTTAAGGAATTTTTTTAATTATTATGGATTTAAAAATTAACCTTGAGAAGTAAATCCTATAGAAAAGTGGGTAACTTTTCAAGTAGAAGTTTCTGCTAAAATGCCACAGTATTGTAAATAACTGTCTTGGGTACAGTAAAATACTGATTTTTAAAAATTGACTTTGCTGTTTCAGGTAACAGTTTAGTGTGCTATTGCATAAATAGGTTGAAGCAAGATTCCTCTAAAATTGCAATGTCAGTTGTCATGTTGATCCTAAAATGCCGTCATGTTCTTGCAAAATGTTTATCTGTAAATGCTTCTCATAAGTGTATACTTTTTGTATCATAGTGAAATAGATTTTAGGGGTTGTTTTGTTTGCCTAAATAAGAATGTTTCATTTGTCGGTCTTAAAAGATAAGATGTGCTCTACACTAAAATGTGTGTTGCTATTCTGCTTTCTTAGCAACTGAATCATCCAAATGTAATTAAATATTATGCCTCATTCATTGAAGACAATGAACTGAACATAGTGTTGGAATTAGCTGATGCAGGAGATCTTTCTAGAATGATAAAGGTAGGAATTAACTTTTTTAAAAAAATTAAAAGCATGTAACGTTCAACTTCTTTGGCTTTTCATTCTATGTGCTTATTGCTGGGTGAAATGCAGTGAAAATGTCAGGAGCTGTGGAGAAAAGTGGAGTGTTTAGACTGACTTTTTTTAAATGTATGCCCAATATTGATATTTATGTAAGTATTTTTAACACTGTTGGCCAGAATATAAGTGCAGATGGGGACATAACTAGACTGAAATTATATTAGTGCTGGGTAGAAGAAAAAAAACTATAAAGAAAAGCACTGTCGACACCGTTTAGAACAATACATTTTGACAGCATTCCTGATTTTTGGCATAATTGTGTTTTGTGTTCCAATATTTTATTCTCTATAATAATAGTGAAAGCAGAGAAGGGCTGGTGTCATAAGGTAGAAAAAGTTTCTTCTGATCTTGAACTTCAACTGTTAACCACTTTAGCAAACAAAATAAAGATTAAAATGCAAATAACTGCATCGTTTTATAGGTCTAGTTAAATACTTCTTTATCTTGAGACTAACAAATATTCCGAAAATATATTTCATATTTGGTTGAAATCACATACAATGAACTTATTGATATGTGGTTGTGCATTATGGGTTAATTGCTTTCTTTTGTAGTTTTTAAATGCCTGTTCTTTAGCTAATGAGAAAAATTTGTCCAAGACTCATCATATGAACTTTGTATTCCAAAATGTATGTGAAATTTTAACTAGCTTTTTTATCTGTTTGTCATCTGACAACTACTTCCCCTCTTTTTCTACCCTTTTTCCACTGAGTCTTGATTTTAGTATGTCCCTTTGGCGTACTTTCTTCTCTGCACACCAACATTATTGTTGTCAACACGGCGTAACTCTGGGAACAAATAATGCCAGTCAATTAGCTCAGCAACAGCCGGGCACAGAGTAGAGTTCTGCTGTTTTGCTTAGGACCTACATGAATAGAGAATGTTAATTTCTTCATTAATGACTTTCATACTGATTTTTTTTTTTGAGCTTTTGAAGACTATCTAGATTGATAATTGTAAGGTAGGACAGTCAAAATTTGGTTCTAAACAGGTTGACAGTGTTCTGTTAATATTTATATCCAAATCTGATATTTTTCTTCATCTCATGAATTATTAATTCTGTGGGCTTACATTTCATAAAACATAAAGGAAGGTTTGTCTTTTCTTTTGAATGTTCAGTTTTGACACAACAGTTATTAATATGAGTACTCTGTGACAGATTGCCTTATGGCATGTCTGGTCTTATGACCCATTGAAGCTTTTTCTTTTTCCCCTCCTTTTTTTTTTCCCTTTTTTTTTTCCCATTCTAAATCCAATGTGTGAATAATGGCTTCTTCAGTGCAGTTGGCCTCATTACACCTTGTCCAAGTCGGTGGGTATTTCTTACAGGCTCGATCTTGGAGGCATTGTATGATTGTCCTCTTAACACAGGGATCATGTTTAATGTAGCAAACTTAGATTGCTGTTTGATGTTAATGACAGCCTATCAGGCTATTATTAAATATGTATGAGGTGTCACAATGCACTCCGTCTTGATGCTGCTGGTGGAGGAAATGATTTGGTAGACTACTAGGGCAGTATGAGTTTGAATGTGGGGCACATCAGTTATATAGTGTATTCTTAAAGAAGTATTTTTAAGAATTGCCTGAAAAATAAATGATATGTGATGGTATGGAAGCTTCCTAGCAGAATGGCTGCCTGTCACACTACTAAGGTAAATAACTATGCTGTATTATTAAAACAAACCCTGCTTTCCAGTGTTCTTGCTAGAATGCTGTTCTAAGTTTGTCGGAAGATGTTGAGGTACTCCCAGAAGAATGTTTGGGTACCAGGCTTGTTGTGTGATTTGTAGAAAGGATCAAGCATGTTTTTAAAACTGTAAACATCCACAGCTTGAATGACACTGAAACCAATGTTAATGTGAGGGAAAACTACTTACTAGTTTACTCGGGTATTTGTTATGATATTATTGGCACATCAGAGAATTCTTGCAAAGCTGCTGTGCCTCACAGTGCACCTTAATGAATTCTTTAGTTCTTCCCTTAATGAACCACATCCTTGCTGCCCAGCTTTTATAACATCCCTCTTGTTACCTGTGAATAATACTTTCTTTGTCCCCATTGAGTAGACAACTGAGGAAAATCACTTGGTGCATTCATATGGATTCTAATAGAATTCATAGAATCTGCTGTATGTCCAAAAAAAAAAAGCAGCTGTGCATTGGCATTTACAAATCGCATAATGAAATCGGAGGTATCTCATGTGTTCTCTCTCTCTCTTTGTGTATTTATGTATGTACATACACAGAGTTAATCCACTTTACCTTATTTTTTTTTTTTAATTACCTGTGTCACAGGGAGATGTTTCAGTACAGCCTCCATTCTCAAAAGTAGGAGGATCCAAAATTGAGGATTATCTTACAGCTTTTAATGGCCTGGTAGAATTCTTGGATATGGCATGTCAGTAATACTGAGAGGCACAGTTTTAAGGCAACAATTGATATATTGGATAAAGAAAATGCCATAAATAAAGAAGAATCTACTCATTGCATTAATCAAGAAAATACATTATAATGATTCAGTAAAAAGAACTAGTTAGTAAAGTCTGTGCTGAAGATATTGAAACAAGAGAATTTGAACTGTTTTGCAGAATAATTACCATATTATTTAAGATTAAATATGAAGTTATTAGGCTTGTAAGAAGGCATGTTACAAGACGCTAAAATGTTGTGTAGGTTTTTTAAATCGGCAAGAAACTTCAAGGTCTGTTTCATTTCTGCAGATATTTTTAGTTTTTCTGGCAAATAATCTTAGCACACACAAAAAAATGCAGACTTTAAACTGAATATGTCATATAGATCTTAAGGAAGTTAATCATGTTTTGGGAACAAGCATGAAAACTTTCGTCTAAAAAACTGAAAATATGTTTGCAGTTTTCTCAAGATAGATGGAAAGTAATTTGAGTTCTACAAGAGGTCACCTGGGGACTTCACCAGCTCTTCAGAGAACACTTTTTGTGTGTATTTTTTTCAACTTTAAATAAAAAAAAAAAACATACTATAATTAGCTAGGTAAAATAAGACAAATATTTAAAAACTTTTCATCAGTATGAAGCTCATATTGATATCTCAGGTTTCTGTAGTTGGGAACAGTGAATTCTTTGTCCTTAAACATACTTGTTTTTTATAGGACAGCCGAAATACAGTGATAGTCACTTCTTTCCAGGCAACTGATGCATATCTAAATTGCTCATTGCAGTAGCTGGAGCTCTGTTTAGGCTTGTTTGAACTCTCATTGATTATCATTCTGATGTTTTCACCAGTGGTGGATATTTTGGGCTTCACTGTGTGAAATTGCATCAGGCAATTTCTCTTCTCCATGTTGTCTGGGATGCAGACCCTCCCTCCTCTCCCCATGCCAAAATATATTAGCAATGAGTTTTTTTGGAACTTATTTGCAGTACTCCGGGGTTGACTAACTTGCCTGTGCTGCCTTACGGGACAGCTTGCATTTTCAAAGGCCTTAAAGAGTGGAAGCAATTTTAGCTTCAGTCACTGGCAGCTTTACCAGCCCACAGTGCTGCTCCTGCCCGTGGGAAGCAACCACGTTGCTGGATGGCTAGTAGCCCATGATTAACCATTCTCACAGCCGTGAAGCTGGTTGTGTTGCTGAGAATGGAAACTTGTCACTTGTTTTTTTTCAAACTATTTTCTGGTGGATTGCTGTCCTGGGAATGTGCTAGAAATAGAGATGGTTTCTCAGACAGTGGCATTACCTGATGAATGTTGATAGCACGTGTTAGCTATCGTTTGACTTTGTTTAATTGCAAGAGTGATAATTCTCTTTTGCTGTGATAAATGGAAGATTTTGGGGAGTATGAAATTAGGGAAGCATCTGTGTAAGGAAGAGGTGCAGTGTCAGAATTTAACAGGTCAGGTGTTTACCCCTTCCCAGGGCATGACTCAGTGTTTTGGGAAACCCTCAGCTATTAACTGACTCTATTGTTTAGCTGTCTCTCTATCATACAAAACATTGATTTACAACTTTATCAGTTCTAGGAGATAGTTGGCATTCATGTTTGGAAGGCTGGTGGGACAATGATGATGCCTCCAATGTAGTTTGAATGGCAGTGTTGGAGAAGCTGTATTCTTGCTGTGCACACACATGTGTAGCAGGACAGTAACTCTGCTGTTAGGGTTGCCAAAGATTTAGCTGTGTGAGAATGTGTTTTCAGTTTGTCAAAATATAACAATTTCATACTAAAATGTTGCGTGCCAGCTGCCCACTTGAGGGTGTATATTTCTAAAAATGTTGTATGATTTAGTAGATGGCTAAGGAAAAATATATTATTCTGCTGAGATGTATATTTGGTTGGTTGTTTTTCAATCTATTTATTTATTTTAAAATCTAGCAACCATTGTATCTCAACTATTGTGAGCCCCTTGTGCCTTGAAACAGAGACTTAAAACTTGGAAAGGGGATTTTTCTTACAAATGTGAAAACTCACCTAAACTCAAATTCTTCTAACGCAAGAGTTCATATGTGCTTAACAGAAATTGCTGGAGCATAGCAGCCCAAGTGGAGAATTTCTGTACATGTAGAGCTGCGTGAACCTCTTGCATTTCTTAGTGCCGACAGCGTTGTGTCCTACCTGAGTGGCTATGAATGCTTCAACCTATAGTGTGGGTGACTGAAATGGCTTTGCCAGAAACAGCTTTTTCCAGATGCTTTGGATGGGCTGAAGTGTTCCTCTCTCTCAGAGGGTATTTATTCTTTCTAACAGCACTGGGAAGGGAGTAAGCTGAGATAAATGTGAAGAAGACAAAAGACTGGGCAGACAGAAGAGTAGGCTGGGACAAGCAGCTGTGTGATCCTTAAGGGGGGAGAGAGAGAGGATCTGACTGGGAATAGGGAAGACAAGTGGACAGGGACTAGCTGGTGAGCAGTTTTTGAGAAGGTAGACCGGAAAGTTACGGCACAAGGCAGTAGAGACTGAGGAGTATAAGAGAATGAGTGTAAGAGTAATGGATTGGGAAGCTATGAAATGGGAGTCCCAATACTGGACATGAGCACAGTGAGATTAGAGGAGAGCTAGTGTGTTGCCAGAGAACAGGACAGACTGGGCAAGGATCCTAGGGACAGACAAACTGGCTGCCAGTAGGGAGAGAGCCTGGCAGGATAACTCAGGCTGGCTGGGAACAGGATGCAATGGTGTGAATGGAGAAAATGGGATGAAGTGACAAAAATAGAGAAGGGATAGGTCTGGGATGGGGGCAGAGGAGAGGCAGGTTGCACAAGAATTACAGATCAAATGGAGGGGAACACAAAGAAGAACCTGTCTTGTAGCGTACTGCTACATAGTGTGGAACGGGACTCGAGGTTCAAGAGTGTTGCTGTTCTGCTGCTGGCAGCAAATGTAAATGAAGTCCGCTGGCAGTACCCGTCCGTTACCTGCGGAAGGATGATACTCTGTTGTGCAAGTTACTTGGCCAGCTGCAATACTAGCTCTGGCTGTAAAAGTGCCAACTCTGGTAAGCTGTGCATAGCAATGTAATAGAGAGCCTGCATTTCTGTAGTTATTTTTATGCTTTTTTGAATCTAGGGAATTGCTTATAACCTAAGGAAGCAACACTGAATCTGCAAAATCAAGCATTCAAAGGCTAGAAAATCCTACAACTGAATATCTTGCACTCCAGCAAATTACAGGTTTATTTCTTCTTTGAAGAACCACTGCTCTATTCAGTGTTAAGAGTGCAGCTACTCTGGATAGGAATCATGGTGGTGCAGTGTGCGCACCACCATTTGTTGCATCTGTGCTGCCTTCTTTGCTGCAGTGGTTGTTTTCAAGGCAGGGAATTCAAGAAAGACAAAGGTTTCATGGTTAATACAATTGAATGGTCTTCCAAAGACTATCCTTTCTTACCGTTTCTGGTACTGTTCCTGCTGTATAAACCACTTCAACCACTATTTTTTGGGGAGAATTGTAATTGCTTATGATGTATTTCTGATAATCAAGGTAAAACTCTGGGGTTTGATTTGTAGAAGTATTGAGTGTTCACAGCTTTCTCTCTTCTGAGTGGAAACTGCTTTGAAGATGAACTGTTTCATAAAGCTAAGTACGTTGAAAAGGAGGTGCTTAAATTGGTGCCAGAATTAATTAATGCCTTTGATCTTAATTCTTTGCCCTCATTCTAATCTGTAAAATGGGGATATTACAACCTCATAATTTCTAAGGCCATTTGCAGAGATAAACTTCACAAAGTTTATTTTATTAATTTGATACTCCAGTGATGCATACCAGGAAGCCGTACCCCCTCTCTGAAACTTATATTTAATAATAGGTTTTGAATAGTGCACAGTAAATAAAGCCTAGAGACATTTTCAAACTGCTCATTAGCTGACTGTCATGAATGAATGAAAAAAGGGTCTTTTGACATAAAGAAAGAAAACAGAACTGAAAACTGCATGCACACACACACTCTCAAGGGGGAGAAATTATGGTGGCTTTAATTCTGAGATTTTTCTTATACATATATTTACATCCAAATACTTGACATCATGATTGTGGGAAAAGTATTTTTAAAGTAGTCTTTTGTGCATGTTTGTGTATTTTCTTTTCATGATACTGATTTATCATGATCTATAAATACAAATTTTAAAATGTGGAATCTGGTTCTTTTGGTTTCCAGCAGTATCTGTGTCTCTTGTGCTTTTTTCTTTTTTTTTTTTTTTTTTTTCTTTCCCATGACTGCTAGATTTAATTTAAAGAACAAAAAACCCCACTACCCGCCCCCCTGCCCTGTGCCAAACCTCCTGACTCGTAGTCTTTTTGTTTAGCATCTGGTTATGTTTTATGATCTAGAATAGTTTGGCACCTGGCTGAAGCTACGTAATTGATAAATGTTAAAAGCTTAAAAATATTTTTTCTCAATGTTTTTTTTCACATTCTGTATCACTTTTAGCTTTTTTTTTGTGTATTCATTTTTGAAAAGATTTTAAAGAGTGTAGCTTGAAAAAACTTGTAGTATGTTAGGATACTGTAACACAGTGTGTGCTAATTACAGATCAAAGCTAAATTATTTTTATGTGCCTTTTCCTAAAGTAGAAACCTGGGGCTTTGAACCAGTCAGGCTAATTTTTGCCACTAACCTTTTTTAAAGCTACTAAAAATCTTTTTCTTAAACCTTTTTTTTTTCCCCCTCCTGTAATTAAAAAATAGTGCATTCTTATTCAACTTTGTATATATATGCTAGCTATGTAGCGGGTAAAAAAGGGGGAGCTGGTGTTCTCAGGGGAAACAGCCACCCTGCGGATGGAACCGTGAAGTCCTAAAAGAAAAAGCAAAGGCATAGAGCCCTGCCACGGTAGGAGAGCTAGTTCTGGTAAGCTTTTGCTCCCCATATCTGTGCGTTACTGGGGTGTCTGACAGGTGCTCGACTGTCACCTTTGCTCTCAACTGCAGGTAACCAGAACGAGAGCAACGGCAGCACTTTACCACATGCAAGCTACATATATGTGCTGGCCGAAGGAAAGCTGGCCGGTCCTGCAGTTTATAACCAGTGGGGTAATTGGGCTGGGTAATTGCCAGGCAGTTTTGTTAGTTTTCCTGTGAATCGGCCATTGTCTGTGTCTGCCACTGGAACAATAAGAATAAGCGGCAGATTTTCTGCTAAAATAATTAGACTATTAACACTGTTTTGTCTTGTGGACAGTCCCCGTCACAGACATCACACCTGAAGCTATTGTGTAAGCCGACTGGCTGCACTCGCAGGGAGAGTGGCGGTGTCAGTCAGCTATGAAAAGTTAACTTTACGTTAAACTTCATTTAACTGTTGCACAGGCTGTTCAAGTGGCGCTAACTGGGGCAGAAATGCTTGGGGTATTCCGTCTCCACCTTTGTCCACTGGTGCTAGAATTGTCTGGCTCCATGCACCTTTAAAGAGCAGGGAGAATTGAAAGATTTTATTAAATAATAGTTGTGGGTGCTTTTTTTACTTGAAATGCCCTGCAAACAATACTTGGAGATTATTTTTAGTTTTTTTCACACAGTTGTTTTTGAAAAATTTGCAGTGTCAGTGTTTGTGCTATATGAATAACTCACTGAGAATGAAGAGAGAAGATTTTGAATTTGTCTGCCTTATTTGTAGTAAAAAGAAAAAAAAAAACAAGTTAAGATGGTAGCCTCTGTATTTACTGTGTCATGCTATTGCTTTTTATTAGGAAGTAGAGTTAATGATTCAAGCACGAGTTTCACCTGTTCATGCTGTAACAGTTTTCCCAAGGGGATTTATTGGAGAGAGATGCATGTAAACAAATACTGTTGAATTTAAACATGTGGCTGTGTGTTTTAAGAAGCCCCACTCAGTGGTAACAGCAGAGACAATGAAAATGATGCAGTATTGGAAATTCTATTTTAGTGGCTCTGCAAGTAGATCTGATTTCAGTAGGTGATCTTCATCTCTGAACACTGTATGTTCTTGCTTTTCTGCATGAGCAAAAATGTTAGGTGGAACAGAGTGACTGTAGGTGGACTACTCAATAACGGAAAAATGAAATTAGTTCTTGCAAAGGCAGTTGGATAAAAAAAAAAATATATATATATATATAGTGACTTTTCAGAGCTTCCTAAGGGATCTGAGTTTAATCAGGAGTCTTATTAACAATCTGATTAATAGATTATTAATGTGAAACAATATATACTAAAAATGGAAAATACAACAATTTTGACTTGCATTTTTCTTACAAGGCTTTCTGTTTCTTGTAAGTAGATGTCTTTATTTTGATTGTGTGTGAAAGAAGATTGTACTTGAGAAGATGTTTCTATCTCAATTCCATGGTGTGCATGTGATGGGGTTTTTATTTTTTTATGTATTTATTTAGGAAAGACCGTAGTTTCATTCTACTAATTTGGCCTTCCGATGCTAGTGGGTACTTCTATTAGGACAATTATTTCGTGTATTAGTTTTTGTACCATGTCTTAGTCTTTTGTTTCTGTTGATTAAATAGTTACTTGTTGTATACAAAGATCACTAACAGAGGAAGATTTTTTTTTTTTTAAATGCATTTTTTTTGTGGATTCTGGAAGGGAAAAAATAAATGTATGGCATCTTCAGTAACTGGAGATGTAAACAACTGTAAAGAAAAGTTGGAAAAAGAACCAGGTAATTTTTTTAAAATTTATTATTATTAGTCACTTTATTGGCCAAATACTTGTTACTTTCTCTATGTTCGTTTGGTAGATGCTGAATAGTTTGGGGGTTTTTTGTATTTGTTCTATTTTTACAGCTAAGAGACAGCTGCTACTCTTGAAACGTAGGCAAATTTGATCACCTCATGATCAAATTGGATAAATGAATCAAGATGTGGTGGGAAGTACTATTTTTGTTCTGCCTAGAAAGCAAAGAAGAATGGCAGAAAACTTACCATGGTCTAAAGAGATGGGCAGCTGAATTAATGAATGAACAGAGCCAGACAGAACTCCTGGGACACTGCTTTGTTACTAGAATTATATAGCCTTTTAAACAAAGTAAGACTTATGTAGAAACTTAATTTCTATATACATGAGTCTCTGATCTTTACTCTGAAATGTAGAGATGTTGAGGTCCATCTTCACTGGTCTTATCATTTTGACCCTGCACACCTTTGCCCGTTCTGGTTTGTTTCTGTTGTATTCACAGACTGAGAACTCTTGCTTGTGCTTCCATAATTTCCTATTACAGCTGCCTGACCTCCTCTTTCCTCTCTCTGTTCTTTCTGCTAGTCCATATGAAAGAGTCCCAAAGAAACACAGGCAGAAGTGGCCAAGAACTTCATTACGTGCTACTTGGAAGTTCCTTGTAGTAATCCTTTCTCCATCACTTTCCTCTTGATGAAGTTCACATTTCTTCCCAGAAGTATCTGGTTGTTGAATCACTTGTGTTCTGATAAGTCTCTGCAATAAAATAAAATAAAAAAAAAAACCTTTTATATTTTTGTAAGCCAGAAGTGAATTCATGAGAACAGACAGATGCGATCAAGATCCTCATCAAAACGTCAAAGAAAGGAAAAGCAATCTATTTAAAGCAAGGAAATTATCCTTCTCATTTTACTTTTTCCCCAAATCCTTTATTTCGGAAGGCAACTCTAGCCTACAGCATGCACAGTGAAAAATCCAGGTATATGTTCTTGTGGGCTTGTTTGACAGTTTCACAGACTTTTTTTTTTTTTTTAAATAATGACTGTGCAAAATTGTTCAGATGATCAGTTTATCGTCTTTCTGCAAGACATGTTCATAAACCTCTTGCTTTCTATAGTCCAGTTTGCTTCTTAAACACTCATTGTTTTTTTAAATCTTTTTTATTTATTCCTAATTTTTTTTCCTATTCAGCGAGGTCTAAACCAGACTAAATCACACCTTAAAATTCTCTTGAGACACTAAAGTCAGAACTGAATGCTAAATTTTTTTTCCAAGCATGGTTACTGAGATGTAGGCAGTCATATCTGCAATCTCCAATTGTATTGAAATCATCTATGCTCACTGTTCCTTACTCGTCTGCAGGAAATCCTTAGTCTTCTTACAAAAGCCAAACATAGTCCTGCATATTTCCTTCAAGAGAATTGGCTGAACTGTGCTTGTTAAGCCTAGATAAGACCATTTGCTAATTGCTGTCACTCTTACTTTTGGAATTTGACCTTTAAAGCATCATCTTTAGAAACTCAGTATAATATAATTCCATGCTTTTATATTGACTTTAAACTTTTTTCCCTGTCTATCTTTTGCTTATTTTTTTTATGCCTTCAAGAAACTGAATGGCATATGCTGTTCAGGTGCAGGGCAGCTATATTTAACTTCACTATGATGGAAACATTTGGAGAATATTTAATTTTTCTTTTATCAATTCGTTAGAGAAAACCAGGAGAGTTCCATTTTCCTATAATGGAACTGCTCAGTCATTATGTAAAAAGGGACGAAAAGACAAACCGGTGATATAACCTGCCTACCTTAAAGCTCTTTAAGGCATTTGAATAGCAAATTTATGAACACAAAAATTTCCAGTTGCATTAAATGACTGAATTGCAGTTTTATCTGTACTGACATTGTGAAAACTCTTCGAAGTAGCTTTTTGTGATTCCGTTCTCAAAGACAGAGATGGAAATTTCATGGGATATGGCTTTTGAAACAAATAATTCTGTCTGGGAGATGGTCTGCTGTCTGAGCATGCCTGGTGTTCTCTGCTTACCTGGTAAAACACTAGCTTGCAACACTGCCCAAATTTTTAATGCACGTGTACAAGCAGTTTCCTTTTTGCCCAGTTTCAACTATGTTGAGACTGATCTTTCACGTCAAACGGGATTATGGTTTTTTTTTAATGTCACACCCTAGAAGGTCAGTGGTCTGAGGGGCATCAGGACTGTCCTTTGAGCCTCAGACGAAGAGGAAGAAGCAGAATAGCAAAATGTTGAAGATGAGAATACTTTAGAAAGCTGTATGTCAGGCTGTATTCCTTTGAGGTCAAATTTGGGCAGGTAGTAGCAACTTCTATACAATTTAATTTAACTATTAAATTAACTTGATTATGTGGACCTTAGGATGCTTGAAACATTACAGCACTAGGCAGTGAATCAGTTTCAGTATTAACTGCTTGTGGTGCTACTACGCTCTGCTACAGTAGAGGTTAAAAAATATTCTTTTAGCATCATGTCATCTGCATTTTTGGCTTCCCTGTAGGAAGGGGGCAAACCCCACAACAATTAGAACTGCATTTTGCATTGTGGACTGTTTTAAAATGGAGGAGAGGGAAAAGGATCCTGCTTTGAATACAGTTAATAGGTGCTATATCAATTTAATTATGCTGTTCGGCATAAAATAGGTTTGACCATGTTTTCCATCAACTTACATTTCCTGTTAGAAGGTAAGGTTGTAAACAGGAATGGGATTCCTTTTCCTTATTGACTTTTCTCAGAATTAACACTGCCTGCTGGACTCTTTCCTAGAAATGTACAACTTGATCCAATAGCTACTTTTGCAAAATCAATCTTTTTTGGTAGTGGAGGCTTTTCATCTCTAGTTTGGCTATTGGTGGACAACAGCCCAAGAAAACATTGAGAATATGTATTTTGATGGGAGAAGATACTGTAATTAATTACTACAGAAAATAATGTTCAGTGAGTTTATTTCAAAGTTATTGGATTATTTTTAAACCTATACAAGAGAAAATGGTGTCTATTTCTTTGTTTAGTTTAAACATTGTTAGCAAATCTAGCAGCCGTCTTTTGAATCCTCTTTAGATGGATAAATTCTACTGGGTTAATAACAATATTGATGCTTTCAGGAAGAAAAGTTGTTGTTATCATGCAAAATTATTAATGCCTTCAGTAGAATGAGACTATGTCTTAAACTATTGTTATATTGCATGCTTGAACTGTAAGAACTGAAGCCGATTTTGTAGTGTACAGTCAGTGACGGTGTTATAGATGGCAAATTAATAAAATGTTAAAAGAATGCTTGTACGTAAATACTTTGGAAGTACACTGGTGTACTTTTAAGTACATCGGAATGGAAATCTGTAATGGAAAATCTTCCTATTTCAGACATTTTGTGAGTGGTGTTTCATCACTGCTTGTGCTTAGATTTGAGTTAAAAAAAAAAATTCAGAATGTTTAAATAAAGTACCTAGTTATAATTATGATAATTTCAGAATGCATTTTAAATCAAGGAACTATGCTTTCATGTGCACATACTTACATGTATTGTGTATTTGTTTTTAAATGAAAAGAAACCTGGTCTCCATCTTCCTGTTGACATCAAACAATCCTCTGATATGCAAATCCAGCTATGGGGAGAACAGATACACAGGGTTTGTTTGAATTCAGTCCAAGACTGAGGGAAAATTATATTTAAAGAAGTAATTTATATGCTTTGCCTCATTTAAATGAAAATGCATTTTGAAATAATCGCTATAACTAAAAACATTTTGGTGAAATGTTATGATCCTTTGTATGACTGATGCATTTTGCTATAGCTAGTTTAAAAACATCTTTCTCATACTCCTGTATGTCTCTGTAATGTGTGGATACAGCTGTCAACTTCTCAGTGGCACATTTTAACATAGTATATAAAAATACTTTTATTTTTTTCAGAGTAATAAATGTTTCTTATATGAACTTTCTTAGGGTGTGCATGAGTGTGAAGTGTGTGTGTGTGTGTACACAAGCTATTAAAATACATCTAAGTACTTTGCTTTCCATCTAAAATTTTGCTAGTATTAATGTTGTTCATGTATTTTCTTTGTGTGTTTAAAATCTGTCAAAATACGAATTCTTCAAAAAGAGACCCTAAATGAGCAACAATTTTTCAGTCTACTTACCTTTAGCTGCAAAATTTGTAATGATCAAACTTGCACGTTTTAGCATTGGCTGAATTCCAGGTTTTCAGTATGTATTTTTGGAGGACTGTGTTATTCCACTCCCTGAATATAATATTTGAAGGAGATGTGTGTAGCAGAGCACAATTATGTTTCACGTAAGCTTTAGCAGGCCACTGAACTGTTACCAGTGACTGGTAATGGTTATTTCCATCCATACAGGATGGAAAATATTTGAACAGGAGTTAGATAACTATGAAATTTTCAGAAAACACAGTTCCTTTAGTTCCCTTTTATGTATTGCAGAAGTTTGAAAGACTAATCTGGTGGACTCTTCTTAAATGATCTTTGTGATTGTGTCACTACTATTTTTTTCTTCTATTTAGAAAATGACAACATGGAAATCAATGTTGGTGTAAGGAAGTATTTCACTTGGGAAGTTTTGTGGCACATGCCTTTACATCTGACCTTTATTTGTTCTGTGGCCACTTAATCTATGCTAGTCTATTCTGACCACATTAATCCTGCACTGAAGATTGCTAAATACCATGTAAATCCTTTTTTGGGATAGCAGTTTTATTTAATTAATGTCATTTGTGGCTCTATGTGTTGGCTGACTTAAACACATAAGTTGATGATACATGTATTAATATTTAAGGGAAAAGCTTTCTGTGTCAAGAAATTTTGTTAAACCTTTTTCATTGGGTCGTGAGCCTTTTGTATGTGATTTTTAAATAAAGGCTTTTCTGTCTTTTCTTTTTTCAGTCATTTTATGCAAGTTTTAAATTTTAATATCCAGTGTCCATCCTTTTTTCTTTAAGCATTTTAAGAAACAGAAGAGGTTGATTCCTGAAAGAACAGTTTGGAAGTACTTTGTTCAGCTTTGCAGTGCCTTGGAACATATGCATTCTCGTCGTGTTATGCATAGAGGTAATATAGGATCAAAGATGATTTGTCTTTACTAAACCGTTTACTATGTGAGAATTAAGCTGGTTCAACGCAAATGACACCAAATAATGTCATAGTGGAATCAATTTTGACAGCTGACACAATGTATGTTTCTGTAATGTTTTATAAGTAATGGAAAAGTGTGACAGAAGTTTGTGGTTGTACATTTGTTGTGGTAGGCATTTGTTTGCACCAATGGCTTGTGATACCAAGTTTTCAAAATAAGTGATAGTTCTGTAAGTGATGGAGACCCTGCTACTGCTACCTCTTTGCTTGCTCAATTAATTTTGCTGGCTCTCATTTGCTGTCTTGTTCTTATTCATCTATATTTGCCCATTGTCTCTCCCAAGTATTGTTACCTGCATTCCTGCACAGCTATCTATCCATTCCTTTCACCTCTTGCACCTTTTTTCTTACAAAAGTATTTGCCTCCTGACGTGTCTTCTGGTGATGTATAGGCCATTCTCCTACTCCCTTATCTACTGGATTATGTGCAGCTGTGAGCATTTTCTCCCCTTCTCTGCTCCTCTCCACTATTTCCAATCTCTGTGTCAAGCACTGTGTCCCAACAGCCCTTGTAGTTGCCAGCTATCCCTGTCAGGTACTAAATCTCTTTTACCCATTTTAAACCTCTGTACTGCTGTCTCCTCTGTATGTTGTCTTCATTTTACCTTCTAACTCTGAGTCAAAGAAAACAGATTGTAGTATAGTGGCTTCTCAGATGTACAATTTTTTTTTTGCCCTGGAAATCTCTCTGGCTATGAGTTGCAGGTTGTATATGGGATGTCTTTCTGGGTTCAGGTGAAATTACAAGTCTTAGGTCGGTGGCTTCCTTCTGCTGGGATGCAAATAGCTGCCTGAAAGCAAAAGTCCCTCAATCTCTGCGGAGCTTTGTCATTTGCAGGTAGAGATGTTGCACCCTTCAGCAGATCAACTTAGATGCTCCTGCTCCTGCAAATGGCTTTCCCTTGTGATTCTCCTTTTTTTTTTTTTTTTTTTTTCTTTACGCATTTGTACAGATATCTGCAAGTGCAAATTATACAAAGAGGAGGACATAGAATTACAGATGTTTTCCATAGGGTATAGGTATCTTCCTTTAATACTTTTATGACTAAACTAGTTTATTTCAGTATATTTTAGCTCAAAACCAAAAGGAGTTTGAATTTCTGAAACTGAAATACTACCTTCAAAGTTTCTGGCAAACCTATGGCAAATCTTGACAATTCCATGGTTGTGCACCAAAACCAATGACAATTAAAGCTATTTTTAAGTTGAGCTGATATCTGTGTTGGATGGTTGTTCAAAGGGTGATCCAAACTCCTGAAAACTAGGTCAGATGGCAGCATAACGTAATTGCTTCTGTCTTCCTCTCTAAAGCTTATAAGGTTTTGTAACTTTTTATTGGAAACCTGAAAATGCTGGTGTTTGAATGGTTATTAACCATTCCTTTTACTGTACATATATCTTTTGCAAACTGTAATCCTCTCTTATCAAAGTTAAGTGATCTTCTTTCAGTTTAGAGCCACAGTGCATTGTTCTTGAGCTGAGTACGAGCTAAGCCCACTTGGCAAACAAATATCAGATCAGTTTGTTTAGAAGACTAACAGGATAGCTACCTTGTTAAAAATCATAAAATAAAAATCTTTGCTGTTGTCTCTAAAGGACTGGATTAAAACTTAAATGGAATATTACTTGTGAAAAATAACTGTCTGGGGTATACACCATTATTTTTCTTTGTTTCTACTTGATTAGCCCAATTCCATTGATGACTTCAAATAACCATTCTCCTGAGTAAAACTTGCTTCTTCTTTTTTAATGCCCACTATTAACGAGAATAAGTTACCTATTTCAAACAAATAACATCATGCCACTGTGGGTAATCTGATCAGCAAAAGTGATGAAAAACATGTTTTACAGTTCTTGAAAACATTTTTTGTCTGTTACTTAAGATACAATGAGAGGTTTTCTAGTTCTAATTGAAGTTCTTATATATAGCTTATAAAGTAGTAATGAACTCCCTGTATATGCTGCTTTGGGTGTGGGGTGAGTGTGGGGTTTTTTTGTTTTGGTTTTTGTTGTTGTTGTTTGTTTGCTTGCTTTTTAAAATACTTTTTATGGCTCTTAATTTTTTGCTTGAGCGATGTTTGTACCATTAAAATAGTTAATTTGAAATTCTGAATCCCAGACTCACTCTTTTTGAACAGCAGAGTCAAATTTTGTTAATATTAGGTGTAAATAAAAACCTCTTTCGGTCTATTATTAATAGAGCAGTAGCTTTTCTTGCAACCTCATTGTAACTTCTAAATGTCTTATGTTTCCCCCTCGCCCCCAGATATAAAGCCAGCTAATGTGTTCATTACAGCTACAGGGGTAGTAAAGCTTGGAGACCTTGGACTTGGTCGATTTTTCAGCTCCAAAACCACAGCTGCACATTCTTTAGGTAAGCTTTCTCTGAGGTACAGGGGTTGGGGAGGTGGACTTTTTTTTTTACATGGTGGAAATACTGTGCCCACTCATGAGGAGGAAGAAAAGGGTTAGGTCCAGCTAAAGCTTTTCAAAATAATAATAAAAAAAAATGGTCAGCACCATGGACAAATACGGAAAAGCTGTAACACTGAGGTGTCACTTTCAGCAGTACAGCTAGTTGTTTGGTTTGGTTTTGTTATGTCCCCGTCCCCCCCTGCTTTGTTTGAATCATTTAATGTACATTCCTGGCTCAAAACAAGTCGTCATGAAATTAGTGTTTTCTAGAAACGCTAGGAAAAAAGATGATCAATAATATGGATGCATTTTTTTTAAATTCATTTGAACTTCAATCAGTGTTGGAAAGAATCTAGTAATTCTGTGTGCCTGTATAGGTAGCATTGACGACAGGTTGGTTATATGCTTTGAACAGGCTAACAGAGGAGCTTCCCTGGTTTAAGGTGGAATTTCTTAATATAAGCTTAAGTAAGTCGAGGAGAGATCAGAATTAGGCTTTATGAACCATGAAGACGTTAAAAACAAAACAAAAGAAACAACAAAACCAAATCCCAGAAAACTTATTTTTATCAGAATAGAAAAAAAATTTTCTGAAATGCCCAATTTATTCTTTGCTGGCAGATAAAAAATAACATTGTATTATCTTTTTCCAAACAAAATTTTCATATAATTTGCATCTTTTGAGTAGCACGTGGAGACTAGGATGATTAAGAAGCCTTTAAAGAAGAGAAAGTAAAAACTTGGCAGAAGTTTTAACTTTAAATGTAGGGAGTGGACAAATGACAGAATCTAAGAGGATCTCTCTAAAAGAGAAAAGCCTTGTAAATAGAGTAGCATCTGCTTTAAAGAGAAATGTAAGAATTTGTACAGTTATGTAGGTTTTTTTTTTAGTTAAGAGAAAAATTCTTTTCCCTTGCTGAAGTGGCTATGTTTAGCAGTTGCTGAATTCAAGCCTGTTCACTGACTGCAAAGGGTGTGAAATGAACTTTTAGATCCCTCGAGAGCAGGGCCATTGATGGCAGCATGCAGAATTGTCTGCTGTTCCTTCTAAAGGGTAGTGAGGCAGGTGGAGCACCTTCCTGATACTTGAATACAGATAGGTAAAATCAATTCAAATGCTGCTCAGTGAGAATTTTTAACAAGTGACAGTGACAATTCTGTAATTAGGCATTGGATATTTTTAGATGTTTGACAAAAGTGCATGCTAAGGAAGATAATATCTAAGAAAGCCAAGAATGGTTAAGTAATACTTACAATCCCTATCCCAGGGCCATGGGAGGACACAAAAAGAATTGTGTTTGCTCAGGTGCTGGTGTTTCTAATTAGACTATGAAATATCAGAATTCTTGGATTAAAATATACCATATTTATCCTCACCTCTTCATTTAACTTCATTCAGATAGTCCCAGGTATCAGTACAGTCTGGAAAAAGAGGATTGATGTTCAGCATGTTTGTACCACATTTGAGGTGTGGGCGATACTTGTGTTAACAGCCAAAAAAAACCATTTGAGAAAGGAAATTTTTGATACGATCCTTACTTCCCTGTCTTCCAGAAAGCCTTTGGTCACTCCTTTGTGCCCTCCTGTTTTTATCATGTTTGGTGCATACTGATACTGGTATAGTCAAAACCATGAGTAACTGCTGAGATCTTAATAGAATGGAGGTGAAAGTCAGACATGGATGTGCAATCCTGCATTAATAAAAAAGAGAGAGAAAGAGACAGAGGAGCAGTGAGACCAGCCTGGAAATGTGCTTGAGTTCCACGTCGACGTTCAGATAAAACCCTAAAGATCTGATACTAGTTCATGGCACAGTGTGTTATATAAAGTGCTGCTGTTCATGCTGCTGTCATCGCCCAGTGGCCATCGCTGGCAGCACTGCAGAGATCTTGTTTGTCGTAGCTGGGTCCTGCTACTGCCTGTGAATGGAAGAAGGATGTAAGCAAGCAGTGTGAAGAGGGAGCTGCTCCTGGACTGTATCTGCAGGAAGCTGTAAATCCTAATCTGTGGGTAGGAGCGCACAAAGAAGGCAAAAGTCAGTTGTGAGGGCGGGAGAGCTAGACTTGTGTTCTGAGGCAGACGTCAAGAAGTTAAAGAGGAACAAACTGCTTCAACCTTGGGTTATTTGGGCTCGTTGCAGGGGAATGGTTGCAAAGGGACTGAAGACAGAGCTGGAGTTAAAAACAGTGTAAAACCCCCAAGCCCTTTAAAGCTCGTGTCTTACAAATATGAGAGTCATCCAGAGAGCAGGGGTTAGGGGGCTGGAAGCTTTGTTTCTAATGTTGGGTGCTGTGTCTTCATAGAGAAGCTGTTGTTTTTTATTTTCTTTTTTCCCCATCTCCTCTTCTCCCATTTCCCTCTTAATTATGACCTAATATCAGAATTCAGCCTAGGAAAAAGGTTTTGTTCAGCTGTTAAATTAGGCTACAGTAGAGACAGTGACACTCTGATTTATCACGTCATATCAGAGACCACTTTTTAAAATTAATTTCTCATGCAGTTTCTGATGCCAGTTTTCCTGAAATTTCTTTCAAAGTTGTATCTTTTTATGATTCCATAAACCTTTGGTGCACAAACCCGAGTGAATTACAAACATATTATGTGTAGCAATTTATACTTGTTTACAGGCTTTATAAAAATTTCAGTAGCAAACTAGATTTAGGCTTTCAGAGATAAAGAAATGTACTAAAATTTTCATTAGCTACAGCTTCTAACTGCTAATTATGAATAATACTGATTTAATTAGAATACTTGCTGATGATCTGCCTGAAACAAATGAAAATACTGCACTGGACAGGGTTTGTTAATGTTCTTAACTCTTTCTATACAGCCTTATCAATACAGTAAAATTTTTTTATTGTGACATGTATATGCCTTTTTGCGAATAGAAGATCTTTCTTCTGAAAATGCAAAGGAAGTGGAGGCATTTGGTATTGTTGATTCAATAAAAACTTGACAAAATTTCTTGGTTTCAGAAGACTTTATATTAGAAACATGATCCAAGAAAGGCTTCTTATTCCTTTCCCGATGACTGTGTATGTTAGGGGTTGTTTTTTGTTGTTGTTGCCTTTTTTTAATGGCTGAATGCCAGGCCTTATGCTCTTTGATGAAATGGCAATTCTGAGGCCAGCTCATGGAAATGTGCATTTTTTGTATCTTTGTTAGCCATTCAGTGGATTTCAGGACAGTCTATATTTTGGTATTTGCATTACAGAAAAATATCCCAATTGCCAGTTCAGTTCTCCAGTGTGGTTTTGCTAAAGGGCTGCGCAGTATGCTGTCCAGGGAGACACTGCTGCCATGATGTGAATACCTGCTTGCAGGGCAAAGGAGCAGATCTGCAATCTTCTTAAAATGCTTGAAAGCAAAGGATCATCTGTACTGAATGCTGGTATTTCTTCTGTGGTTTGACAACTTCTGTCATTTCCATGGTACTCCTGTCCCCAGCACAGAGCTATGTTATGATGGATTTGACTGTCAACTCAGGCAGGTGGTGGGGAATAAAATACCTTGTAAAAATGCATGCAGATACTCTCCTTTCCTGTTACATGTGGATCTCTAACCCAGCAGAGGGTGTCAAAGCCAGTGCTGAGGTGGTATGCAGCACCATTTTGCTGTGAATAGAATAAGCTCTGCTTTCATACTCTGAACCAAACTGTTCTGAGAACCTGCACCCTCAGTGTACGGGAAGGCTAGCAGGGAAATCTGCAGCTGATTCATTGCAGTCATCAAAGAAGCTGCATTAAAACAGCTCTTATTTTATGTACAAAAACCTGAGATCTCTTACAGTAGTTTGAAAGCTGAAGATAAATTATTGTGCTGTTACAATGATACATTATAAAACAACCCAAGATATTTATAGATTGATTTCTGCAGTTAGACTATTTGCGTAATGTAGGTCAGGTTGCAGAATGACTTTGGATAAGTGCAGCATTTTAGGTCCTGTGTCTGTGGTTGAAGACGAGCCTATGACTTAGAAATCTCCTACACCTATAATAAAATAAATAAGTAAAAAAAAACCAACTCACGGAGAATATGTCATGTCAGTGGTTGGATACCCTCACTGCTGCATAACTGCAGCTTATGTGTAACTTAATTTCTCTTCTCTGTCTTCAGCATCAACCATTCATCTCGTTAAGCACTTGCATGTTGTGTTGAACTCTGTATTATAAAATTCCTGTGATCTCATGGAGATTAAGTCATTGGTAAACCATATCTTTTGATTATTTAATTAAAGTGGGCCTTTTTTCTTTTTTTTTTTAACTGAAGGCTTGTTTTGGAATTCTTTGAAAATCAGAAGAGTTACTAAAGTGATTTTAGCCCCCTTCCTGAACTTGGATAGTTATGTATTCTAATGCATGGAATATCACTAATAATTATACAGCCTTTTTTTAAAACTAGTCTATTAAACACCTTCAGAATCAGCCATTACATTGTTTTGTATAAGTAGCATTAACATTTACCAGGCAGATTTTTCTCCCATCTTAAGAAAGCATGGTAGTACTTAGAGCTAGTTACTGTATTTCATTCAACTCCTCGATGCATTGTTAGTTTTCAAATGAATACGCTCTTCTCTTTAACTCGGCTGCAGCGAGTTATGTGTTTATGCAGGTAATAAGATGTACTGTTTCTATCATAACTCCCTTCTTCATAATAGTTTTTTTGCTTCTGATTCTTCATATTCAGCTTCCCACTCCCTAATGACCACCATTTCCAATTATGTCCATTGCCTCTCCCAATAGCAGAAAGCTTGCATAAAGAAACAACCCTTCTGCATCTGCAGGATCTTTAAAGGGAGGGAACTCCAGAGCAGCAGCAGATTCTGAGGAAGCAGTTTATTTGACCCAGGCCATTTTCAAGCAGATTACCTCTCAGACCTGCAGGTCTATCAGAGATATGCAAATGCAGTGAAGAGAATGCTAAAGTTAAAGATTTTGTTCTTAAAACCATAGGCACCTTAATGTGTTACGTCTTTGTCTGGTATTATGCCACTTCTGTGTCTTCAGATGAGTAAAGAAAGTTGCATGTCTTTATAGTATTGTGATGCTGTATTTCACTTAACAGGAAAAAAAAAAAGATCCAGAAAGGAAGCATAATACATAATCGCATCTGGTAGTTGCTTGCTAGCAGCGCAGCTGTGTACTGAGATTGCTCACCATTTTAAAGAATCTTTGCACTGCCTTCAGTAGTTCCTGAATGTCAGAATAATGAATCTTCTGTGTCATGTTCTGTTAAAAACAGTTTACAAGTAGTAATGATGTCTAGATCTTCATGTTGGTTTTGTGATTCAATGACTAACATAACTGTAATTTCAATTCCTTTCACTTGTTGGTCATCGGGGGCTTCAGGTTGTATTGCAGTTAAGGTGTTACACTAGGCTAAACGCTGTAAAATGATAGCATTTGTTCTTCCTTTTCACTATCATCAATCTTTCACAGTCATATCAGACTCCTAATGTATCAGCAGGCTTCCCAGAGCTACTGGTTAAAATTACCTTTGCTTTTGGTAAACTATGAACCTTCAAACCTCTGTGTTTTCAGCTGCCCCCTGTGGATTCTGTGAAGCCTCTTTCTGGCACATTACTCACTGCCAGCTACTTGTGTGATGTCTCAGAGCAGCAAAGGCAGTGCTGCCGTAACCAGCTAAGAACCAGATTACTATTAAACTTACTTTTTGTTGTTAGGTGAATTCTGCCAACAAAGCATCAGAATATACTGAAACAGTGCATTAATTAATGGCTGCAAAATACAGCTGAAAGTTTTCAGAAGTGTTTGAGCTCACAAGTCCTTGGAGTTAATTTTTTTTTTAAGGGGGAAGTACAACAGTAAGAGTAATAAAAATATGAAAGCTATGTCATGCCAAATGTTGTTGAGTTACAGTTTCCAATTTTAAGATAGCTGTCATTAAACACCCATTAAAGTACTGTTGTTGATACGTTAGAGTAACAGAGTTGCTTCTGGATATTCTGGTAGCTGTTTTGGTGTTGCAGTCCACCCATCTGCATGCCTGTTCTTTCATAGGGAAAAGACCATCCCTCTTGACCATTCCTCTGTTGTGGGTGAATGTGAACATCCCATGAGAGTAAATGGTTTTCACAGTACTCCGTCATTTTGAGTTGCCTTTCCCCAGCTTTTCTTCCTTTAAGTTCTTGATCTTTTGCAGTCTCGGTTCAGAGCTGCAGTGATTCCTCAGGCCAGCGCTAAGGGAGCCTCTGGGGAAGAGGGGCTGCGGCACCCTCTGCTTTCCCGGGGCTGGAAGTCTCCCCCGAAATATTTAGGGGCCAAATGCATTTCAGGATGCAATATGGGACCTCTGTCCTTGCATATCTGTTAGAGAAGCACGTTCTCAGCTTATATTGGTTTGGAATATTGTTTTCAATATTGTTTGCCAAGAAGGACAACAGTTGAAATCACGTACCCTAACTTTTGGAAATGATTAGAGTGAAAATATTAACCCGATTTAATTAAAACTATAACCTGATTATTCAGATTTGGAATGACTTGTGTATTTGTTATATCTCTGTTTCCAGTATTCATACAGAGATGAATTCTGAATAGATGAGGCTAATTCAGAAGTGTAGAAGTGATACGAGATCCTTGTGTTAAATAAAACAGTGTGAGGTTGATACTCTTATTTTTGTAGTTTGCAGTGAGAGTGCTGATTTTAATCTGTGGCTGTGTTGCAAGATGTTTGGTTTCAAAATAAGGTCAACTTGTATTGAATTGACAGAATTCAGTTGGTTTTCATCATCGGGATTCAGTGCTTAAGAAAATATTCCACACAAAATTGAAGTAAAAATCTACATAGATCTGTGGCTCTTTTTGCTGTTAGGCAGTCATTCTGGGGGGCTGTAGGGAGAAAGTTCAGAGACAATGCACCAAAATTGCCATTACTGTTATTTTTCGTAACTTCTTTTTTTGTTGATCTGTCACATATGAACCTATCAGTAGGATACTTACTTTTTTTTTAATTGCTTTTTTTACAGAGCTGAAACATCTCAGAATTTCTCTCTTCCAAGTAACTTGTGACACAGATGGGTAGGGTCTAATTAAAATCAAGGGGAGAGATGTCCTGGAGTATCCAATGTAAATTTGCTCTGGGACAGTCCTAGGAAATGCTGCTTTTCAAGAGCAGACGTCTCCAGAGCCCACAGCTCTGAGGCAGGATTAAGGAAGGACAGCCACAGATTTGGGAGCTGAAAAGCCCTTGCAGAGTCTAGTCCTGCAGCAGATGGCCGAGTCGCTCATAGGAACCTCGGCTTCTGCTGGGCTCGCAGGTTTTCATGCCTTCCTCTCTGGGAAGCTGAAGATCCTGGATTTCAGGCTCAATTTTACTTTCGGATATTCAAACTACATTGTGTTTATTAGTTTCAGAAGTACCTTTTTCAGATTTATATATTCTCAAAAGGAAGAACAGACCACTCATTAAAAGCAAACCAAACCAAAACAAAAACACAAAAAAACCCCCCCACGTTCAAGCCATGGAAGAGAATTTCTAGCTGTTGTTATTTCCAGCCACAGTGATAACAGTTTGGAAAGGAGCAGGGATATGTGTGTCTGTGCGTGCATGTAGTATGTTCCCTTGATTCTCTTCAGAAGAAAAAATTACTTTTGAGCTTCTTTAAAAGCAAAAATTGGAAGTATTCTAGCAACTGAATAATTGTGGTAATTAGGTATCAGTAGTGAAAATAAAGCTGCGTTGGATGAAATAGATATCTAATTAATGTGTATTTCTATCAAACTGAAGAGTCATAAGTATGAATTGAAATTATATGTGTAGCAAAATAAGAACTATAGAAGATTAAAAATGTTTTTCAGCCAGGAAAACTGTACTTTTACTACTATATAACAGAAATTTTCATTCAGAAATACTTGTGTATTTATTGCAGTTGGTACACCTTATTATATGTCTCCAGAGAGAATACACGAAAATGGTTACAACTTCAAATCTGACATCTGGTCTCTAGGCTGTCTGCTGTATGAGGTAATGTTGATCTATACAGTGAACTTAATAACACTGTTGTGCTCACCAGCCCCTGCCCCCCCCCCCCCCCCCCATGCATTAAGTACTGATTTAGGATCTATTTCTATATTTTTGTTGTTTAGAAAAGTATGTAGCATTGTGGAAAAGCTACTTTTTAGCTATTATATGTCTTTAATATTAGCAATGAGAACTCTTACATAACTTCAGCATATGAAATACTTTTATTTATGTGTTACTCAAGACTTGCCTTTTACTGGGCTTGCTGCAAAGATTTTACAGCAATTTGTTGAATATTGGGCATAACTGAAGGATTAATAAATGAATAATGGCAAGCACATGTAAAATTGTTCTAGGTGTTTTAATGGCCTATGCTGATTAGATGATTTTGGTAATAAATGCATTGAGAAATAGTAGGACTGACTTGAGTATGCAACTAATGCTTTAAAAAACTGCAATATAGTTATTTTAATACAAGTTTAATTTCTTTAAAATTATTTAAAACCTAAGTAAAACAATTAAAAAAAAAAAGTGTTACTGTGTACTTATTACTAGTGGCGTGGATTAATTTTCAAGATAATGACTTCTGCTGCACAGATACCCGTAATTTTTCTACTCTTTCTTTTCCCCGAGTTGGCTAAACTATAATTATTGGCTAATTTCAGTATTAATACAGTCGAGATTGGTAGGTGACAGATAATTTTAAATGATATTATATTCTGAGAAAATAAAGATATAGGACAAATTGAAATTGAGGTAAATGAAGGCGCGAAGAACAGGTAGGCTTCTAAGGCAAGTACGTCTTCAAAGTTCTTTGCGTATCGTTTGTTGATCAAAAGACTAAACACTTGTGTTGAAGGATGCTGGAAAAAAAATTTCTTTCTATCAGCAATGGCAGTGAAGTCTTTCTAGTCATGTTCCAGATAAAAACTGATATACCCAACTCACTTCTCATTTACCTGTAAGCCACCTGCCTCACTGAGTCAGCAGAACTCATTTAACACATATTCAACAGGATCTGCACCTCCTGCTATTTTAGGATTTTGTAGAAAACATTCAGCCTGGTAAAGTTGTATGCTACTACTAGGTGAATTGTCTCCAGTAATATTAGTTTACTTTCTGTCACTAACGTGTTGCTTTAAATACTACAAGGGCAAATAGCTATATTGCAATTCTGCAGACTTTACAGATCTATGTATAGCTGTTGCTTCTAAACCTTTGGGACAATTCACAGGACTGAAGTCTGATACCTGTTAGCAAGTATTTAGAAATTTATATCCTGAACTGAAACTTAATCCTATATTGGGATTCCTTAGTACTGACCATGGCAACTGCCATCAATTTCAGTGGTCTACTTTACACACTTGTGCAAGAGGAGCCTAAAGATAGTGTAAAGGTAGATGAGGATTTTTCAATATTACTATTTCTTTTTCCCTCATTGGTTTTCTTGAAGATTTTTTAAAATCTGGAAATAAACAAATAAAACTCTTGAATAACTAATTATTATAGAAAATAAACATGTTTTAAGGGTAATTTTTCTTCTATATTATATGAAATAAAATTGCTGGATAGAAATGAATAGCACTTTTCTAAAGATTTTTTTTTTTTTTTTGAGCTTGCTGCTCTGATGCTGGTACAGTATATTAAATACCTATGTGAATATGAAATTTTTCTTTGATCTGGTAAATAATTTCAAAATAGCTAAATACCTTAATTCCATTGATTAACTCAGCATCTTTAAATACCATTCTCTTTTTATTTGTTTTAGAAGTTTTACCAGGATGGTATTTAAGTTGATATGGTATTGTGTTTGGTTATTTCCTTATTGTCAAGAATAAAGTAATTATTAGGATACTTATTGTTGATGTATATTATATAGCTATAGTATATGGCAGTGTCTTCAACTATAGCTTTTAATTTTTTTTTTAGGGGTGCATTTATCCCATTTAGTTAACTGTACAACATACTAGATGTTTGTGGTGGGGTGGTTTTTTTGTTGTTGTTGATCATTGAAACGTAATTTTGAAATTTTAGGTATAGTAAACTCAAAATATATGCTTAGCATTTTTCTTTTTTTTTTTTTTTCTTTTTTTCCCCTTTAATTATTTGCAAGTGGCTACTTAAGGTTCTTCAAGACACGCATGGACTAATGCATGGTATTTTTATTATCCGTGCAGTTTTGTCCTGGGTATCTTTTTGTGACATGTCTATTGCCTGCATTTTAGCATGTTTTATTATATTGATTTTATGTTGATATGTGCTCTGGATTCTCTCCAGCTTAACTGGCGAAAAGCTGTGGCATGTTTATCACTTCTCAATAAGTGCTTAATTGCTGCTAAACTCTTTTCAGTTATGTTTTAATTTAAGTTTAGACTAATTTGCTATAATGTATGTTGTTTTTAAAAATTATTAATTCTAACCTATATTACAGTCTGTTATTCAATGCTAACTATGTGGCCAGTAAGATTTTTTAAAAGTATATTTTAAAGTCTCATTCTTTTAGAGCCCCAGGTATTTCTGAAACCTCAAAAACACTATCAC
>NC_138827.1:40240436-40349347 GCF_965183815.1 Platalea leucorodia | reverse complement strand
TGAGAGAGATTCAGTAGCTGCAGCTACTGAACTGAGCTGAAACTGATTATCCATTAAAGAGAAAGGACTGTTCAGAAACAGTGATCTTATATTTAATTGTGAACTCATGTTTAATTAGAACTTTTATTTATAAAGTTTAAGATAAAAAAGTATTTGTAAATTCAAAACCTAATGAAAAAAGAGCTTTAACAGTGTTTTGCTCTCTTTTTCTAGAAAAATTCATGCAAGCTCAAAACAAGACTAATACTTCAGTAAGAAAGGACACAATCTTATATATGAAGTATGGATTATCTAGAAGCAGAAAAATAAATGTGGCTACATAGCGCCAAAAAATGTTGCTCTTGCTATTTAAAAAAAAAAAAATCCACTGTTATTTCAACAAGTAAAACCATTTAACTTGCAACAAAACACTGCGCCACAGTTCTCCCTAGAATAAAACTTCCACAGGCCGATTACTGCAGAACTTTTCCTTCTCAAGAGTCGCATTTTTTCAGTCTGATACCTACTGGCACTATTCCAGACTCCATATACTATTGTAGAACTTTTTTTGTGAGAATTGTGGTTGTATTCTCATTGAATTTAAAGACTAAATAACACCCTCAATTAGTCAGCAAGAATACGACGAGACTATCTGGTTACAGCAGAGAGCTCTAATGTTTGGCATAGATTCAAGCTCTCTATTATTCCAGACCTCTCATTTACTTAATGCTGGAGCATGACAAGGTGAAGGAAGGCAAGTGCTACCTGCTGTCCAAACTCTCTACTGCAAATAACTCCTCTGGTATAGGGGCCATCATTGAGCAGCACAGTGTAAGGACTGCTTGGAATAGAAACATAAAGCTGCCTTTTACTGCAAGGTTAACTTCAGCGATTACCCTGTCCACCCATATCGCTCTCCAGTCTGAGTTAAACTGTGCTTTTTATTATCACAGGGTTGCCTTGAAGCTCAAGTGCTACTGATGCTTGACTTGGTGATGTGGTAAGGTGACAGCTATGATTCAGCTCGGGTTAGTACAATTCATCACATGCTTATTCAATCAATATTGCTACAATTAGGCAACTACTATCGAAGTGCAGAAGAGCTCTACTTTTGATCTTTAGTGTAGTTACTCTCACTTCATCACAAGGTACTCACAATGAAACCCTTCCCTGAGTGTACATATTGAGGCTGAAGCTGGACTGGCTGGGACAATGAAAGATCTCAAAGTAAAAACAACTTCCAGACAGTTTAAATGGGAGTAGCACTGGATTCAGCAGTGATGTGAAACATGTCCCATAGGGAACACATTTCTGTTCCTCTCTACCTCAAAGTCCGAACTGCACCGTGACCGTTCACCATTCATTTCTCCCCTTTTCCTTCTATACCAGAAAGTCCAGAGGTTTTTCTCCTGCCCTTCCCTGGATTTGGATTGCTTTTGTACTTCCAGCCATCAGATCCCCTGAGGCATTAAATTTTATCAAAAAGAATTCAATAGTTACATTACAGATACTAAGAGAATACAGGACCTTGCTGAATGCTCTATGAATGCCTAACTTCGCAGCTTAAAAATAATAATGTGATTTTAAACTGAACCATGACAGTTTACATATGGAGAATATTTTGAAAGCATGAGTCAAGCACAAATTAATACTGTAATATTTACTCAAAACTACACAAAACTTGTATATTGAATTGCTCTAATTTATTTCTCTGAAATAATAAATGCTGTAAAAATATAAAAGCGAGCTTCCTTCCAAGCTCTTACTGTACCAATAGAACACAGTTGTGTAGCAGAATTACTTAACTTACTACAACTCATCTCCAACATCTGCTTGCTTTTCAGTTTTTCCACATGGAAGATGCTTGACCAAAACTAAGTTTACTGCCGGGGAGTTATGAAAAAAGACCTCCCAATAGAGTAATGAAACAACGGACTTGTTAAGTAGCAAGTAGATAATGGGCAGATTTTTGAGCTTCCTTCATGCCCTCACAGACAAGGAAGGGTGGTGATGGTGAGGTTTTTGAAAAGGCTTACCCAGAAAATACATTGGAAAAAAGATCAGAAAAATTATGGTACTAAAATATTTCTAACACCGAGCCAAATCTATTGATTTGGATAGGAATAGTTTTGGAAAGGATAGGAACACAGAATATTCCAAGATGAAACAAGACTTAAGAAGTGTTTCTGCATAGTTTCTCTACAATTTTCTATGGAAGCATTAAGAATCTTAACTAAATACATCTCTCTACCTGTATTCAGCAGGCGCTACTACTACACTAGTCAAGTCTTTCTCCAAACTTTCACAGTCTCAGACTTAAATTTTAAAGCAATCAATAAGTCAAATTCTACTTTCAAAGGCAGAACTTGATCCGTAGATCACCATGGTTGATGCAGCAACCCCACTGCAGCATTGCAGATCATAAAGCCAAGAACAAATCATGTAGAATGAGATAGAAGGTACTTTTGATTCAGATGATCTGTCGATGGAATAAACTTCCAGAATACCTAGGCTAAGTAATTCTGTAAATATCTTCCTCTACACTGTGGATGGGGAGAGAAGGAACTTCTATAAAGACTTAGTCCTATTAAAATAATAATAATTAAAAAAAAAAACAAAAACAAAAAAACTTTAATCTGCTTCGCAGGACCATCTATGGTAATAAAATATAAAGATCAGCATGAGTTTATTCTACATCAATTTTCATGATATTTCCTCTAACTGCTACCTTCATGCTAAACAAAACAAAGCATTCTTTTAAAATGATCCTCTACACTCATGATGTTTGAAGCCAGACTCAAATCAAACTAACATTTCAGTGACTACAATAGGTGTACATGAAAAGCCACTTTTAACTATAGCAATGTCTCAGACAATCCTTATCAAGGTTATCATTTATGATATGGAGTACTACAATCAGTTTCGGACCCCAAGTTCAAAAAAAATATTGATAAACTTAAGCAGGTACAGCAGAGGGCCATCGTGATGGTCAGGAGGGTAGAGCACTAGCCCTCTAAGAAGCAACAGAGGGAAGAGGGCTTGATCATCCTGGAGAAAAGGCCACATCGGGAGAACCTAACAGCAGCTTTCCATTACCTAAGGGGCCGCTAAGGAGACAGAGCCAGACTCTTTACAGGGGCACACAGCAGAAGAAAAAGAGAGACAACAGATATAAACTGAATTGGGGAGGTTCTAACTGGATATAAGGAAAAAAAATAAAGAAACCCCAATCACTATTAAAACAACAGAGCATTGTAACAAGTTGTGCAAAGATGCAAAGACTGTGGAATCTGTCATTGGATGTTTTCAAGATCTGACTGCACAAAGCCCTCAATAACCCAGTCTGAATTCAATGTGGATCCTGCTTTGAGCCGACATTTGGATTAACGGACCTCTTGAGGTGTCTTCTATCCTAAAAAATTCTACAATTTTACTTTTTTAAAAAAAAAAAAATTCCAAACAAACAAACAAACAAAAAAAACCCCAGACATGAACAGGCTAGAGATATAATGGGACATGTATCACCTGAAGAAGTTTCAGGAAAAGCAGCATCTCAGATGTAGCCTATTACCCACTATTTAACTGCACAGAGCTTTTACAGCAAACATACATGCAACAAGTGAAGAAAGGTATCAGCAGGACTGGGATGACAAAACTACAGCAAACTTTTCCTTCATACATGCATGGTAACTGAATAGCAACTCACTAAAGATAAGTAAATAGGCAAGTATTTACCCAATAGACAGTAGGCAATAGAAAAAAAACACCTTTCCCCAATATCAAGAAACATGATCAGCCAAAACGAGCAAGATGTTTTAAAGAAGCTAGTAAAGAGTTTCAGGACTCTGTACAGGCATTTGGCAGCTGATCCTACTTTGAGGGCAGCAGCGTAGCACAGCAGGGAGGCAGAAAACTTGATAATACCATGCAATTTCAGTCTGCAAATAAGTGTTGGTCACAGCACTCAGTCTTTGGGTTTAACTCTATTTCCACACCAGAGAAGCTATTCTCTCTAAAAAAACACGTGACAATGGCGGTTACTCAAAAAGGATCATTCTCAACACGACGGAAGAAAGTGACTTCAGAAACTGGAAAAAGCCTTCAAGAGGCCGTTGAGTCTAGTTACTGAAAGGTCTCAGGAATACTACTTCTGTGGTATTTATTAGCAAACAGGAAAAACTTAATAGGTTCCTGTCTCTAGAAATACCTGTCTCCTTCCAGAACAAAGTTCAGTGGAAGCAATCTGCACCAAGCTAAGCATAACAGGGAACTGCAGATGAAGAGAGAGATAAGCAAGACTTCCAGTTTAACAACAGGTGAAGAGGAAATAAGGGTTTGAAAAGGTTATGTTGTGCTGAACTGAAAAAAAAAAGCTACAAACTTCAGGCCACGCTACCTTCTTTCTGTAGAGTAGGATGACCAGCTTCTGCCCAACACAGTGCAAAGGAAGAAAATCTGTTTTAGGGATAAGTGGAGCTTTTCAAAGGGTTGTCACCTCTAAGCAACCTTTGTATTTGTGTTTTGCAGACCTTACATTCTTGAATGGCACTGGGTAATTTTCATAGCTTTAAAAAAAAAACAAACACGCAAGATAAACGATTTTGTAATAGTTCACAATTACTTGCGCAGTTTTCAGGTCAGTTTTGCAGTCAAGATACTACTGTGACATTGTAAAGACAGAATGCAATTCAAAGGACTAAAGATGGAATGCAACAGCGTACCTTGTTGCAGTGTGAAGAAATAACAGCTATAATGAGAAAAGTACAGTGTCACTCATAGCACACTCATTGGTAGACACAGCTTCATATTGCATACCCCACACAGACGAATAGAGATCAACAGTACAGTTATTTCAGGTCAAGGGCAGCAACCTTACTCAGAAGCCTGGGCACGGTCCAAAAGCATGCCCATTTACGCAGTACACCCTGAGCACACAGAGAAACCAAGAGCGCAATTTTCTTGGCTTTAGGTTGGTGGCTAGTTGCAGCATAACCAAAAATAATGTCAGGGGAATGCACTCGGGCAACCAAGAAGGGGACTCTGAGAAGGTCACAGACAGCAATGTCACTGCGAGCGGGGGCTTCGAATTGCTCTGCATTGCTAAAGCTCAAAAAGTATCTACAAACATTTGAGAAGGAGGCAACAAAGCAGAACTGTTGTAGAGGAAATTCTAAGTTTCAACAGAAGTCTGCATCTCGATAATGAAGTAACATGTAAAGAAAAACCTTAGAGCTGTTAGTTTTTCTGTAAGCTTGTGCTCTGGCCTGAGCTGTGGCTGTAGCTCTCCCTCATGGATAACAGTGGAAAAAGACTTCTAGCTAGTTCCCTGCAAAGTGAAAAAGAAAATAGTTTCACAACATTAGACACACTTAAACTAGATCTTGGCTTAGACAGCAATCATTTTATGCAACTTAATAAGAGAGAAACCACTAATTAACTACCCAGGCCCAAAACAAAGGCAGTCTGAATGCTAAGAGTAGGACTGAGTCATCTGGTTTCTCCTGTCTCCATACCCTTCAGCTGAAGGCAGGTTTTCTGAGCCCCAGGCAGGTTTTTCTACAAGACTGGATGCATTTTCTAGTAATCCTATCTGTATGGTTTTTTTTTTTTTTTTAAATGCTAGTGCACATACAGGAAGTAGTGGACTGAACAGTCACATTCACTTTCTGGATAAACCTACTTCAATGTAGTTGTGTAAAGGTTTGGGTTCTTGTGGGGTTTTTTTGATACCTGCCACCTTTTCACAAAGCAGCACAGGTTCCCTTTTAAAAGCCTCTACATACATGGAAGCAGTCTATTAATCCGCAGCAATGTAATTTCACCCTTCTTGTTGTGGGGGACTCAACTAGAACAGGTCCCTTCATGCAAAGTACACTAGCAAGGCTCACCCAAACATCTTCAAAACCTAAAGAAATGAGGCAAACTAACAAAAGAGAATAACATCCTAAATATATAAAAAAAGAATAAAAATGCATGACTTGCTTCAAGTTACAACTATCACTTACTACATTTAAACTTTTCTGTTATATTTGAAAGCTCCTCCAAATGTTTGAACACGTCTATCACTTCTGATTGTACTTGTATCAAACACTGCCAAACTGTAGGCTCGTGGGCAGTCCAGCCGATGACATAAACAGAACAGCTACTTCCAGTCTGTCAGAAGAAAAAGGCTGAGAAGCCCAATGACAGGCAAGTGCATTGCTTGCGTGTCACCTAAGATGAACTGTGTCAAATCCTATTTGATATACACTGTGTCAACAGCTCTGTTGACGTCTCTCAACTCCAATGAGCCTTTCCCCTTGCTTTAGCCATGTTTAACCCCTAAGGCCCCAAGTGTACATTGTTCTTCCCTTATGTATTTGTTACTCCACAGGAGGGATGCCAGACACTTGGGTTTCAGAGGTTCAATTTATACAAAATTAAATGTCCATACCCTAGCATCCTCTTAGATGCTAACAGACATGGCTGGGTGATAGGAAAGGCCAGTGTGTCCAGGAGCAGATGTCACCTTTCCATATATTACAAATTCCTTCCTATTAACTCCATTCTGTTTCTTCCCTTTGCCTAATCTTTCCAGTCCCAACTCGTTACCCTAATTACCTTCTATTACTCCTTTCAGTCTCTTCTTCCAGCAGAAAGCTGTATGAGCCAATTACCTTCTTTTTGAAAGTAATCCAAGTTCATTCTCCACTTGTGTAAATACTTTATTTTAAACTACATGGATATTCAGGAACAATTCTCACTAGAGGAATAACGGACAATATCCAGCTCCTTTACGTAACACCCCTTAAGGTTTTATTTCTGAAGCAATCAGATCTTAAGCAAATATTCTGCTGCTTCTTGTTTGAGGCAGTAATGTCTAATATTCAAGACAAAGCTCATAAAACAGACATAGGATTAAATTTTTGTGGATGAAAGGTAACATATAACTTCATTTTATTTTACATAGGTTGTACATTATGGGCTTTTTTTTCCTTTTACAATCCTATACTGTATATCCCTATTTCAACATCTACCATCTTTTCGAGTGTTTATATTTATTATGAGTTCAGTGTCTTTGCTTTAAAAACTACAAAGTTTAGGTGAACCAAATTGGAGAAGCAGAAATGTAAAGGTTAGGGGGCAGAGGAGTGAAGAGGGGCTCAGCATTTCAACATTTTTTTTTTTTCTAATATGGCATGAATATGAACTACAATTCCCACTCATGCATTGTCAGTAAGGTTGAGACCATTTGCATTCAATTAAAATAGTAATTCATAGCAACAACCTGCTATCCCCTAGTAACAGCAGCTGTTAAAAGAGAAACATTTGTTGTTTGTGTTTGCACACAACCAGACAGTACTTGTATTACAGCACAAAACATCATTTAGGAAAATAATAAAGATTAGTTCAAAGTTTTATTTCAATATTTCTTATTACCTGGAAAAAAAAAAATCCATTCCAAAAATCAGTCTTTTCAGACCTTGCTCAGTGACAATGTCTTGGGCATTAAACTTTTTTCTTGATTTTAACTGACAGGGACAGAGTATAAAGAATACTGCTCTGACTTCTCCTGGTTTTCCTTCATTCTTCCACTCTATAAATCTTTCTCCAATACTCAATAGTGGAAAAAATAGAACCACTGGTCTTTAAAACAGATTTTATGAGTCATTCATGGAAGCAACATTTTCAACTGTCAAGACTGATCATCAGTGCTGGAGTCACTTGTGTTTGCAGAAACAGCTCATGATTGTTTTTTCCTGTCTCATATATCTAGGATAATGTAGTCTCTCAAACAAGACAACTTCTTGTGATTCTTAGAAACCCAAATACTACAATTGAATTCATAATTGCATTTACATATAACAACTTGCCCCCTCCCAAGAAGAAATGAAGTTTTTCCAAGGAAACAGACTTTTTGAGGAGAGCAATTCAAATAGAGAAACAGTGCATTTTTCTTTCCACACTTTACTCCAAGGAAGTAACGTGGAACACTAACAAGTTACTATAAGCAAACAGTTCTATGTTGTTCTATTTTGGAGGATTTTAGGAAGTTGTGGTTAAAACATATTGTGAACTGCAAGTGATACCACCTCTCAGTTTGCAAAACTGATGAGCAATGTAATAGCTTTTAGAGAATAACATCTGTGACTAATCCAGCTACCACTAATTAACTGATCTTTGACCTACTAAGGTAGGTTAGCGTAACACATGCAGCTTAATTATTCATACATTACTACTTGATATGGGTTGTACTGAACCTTGCCTCTATTGTCTGACAGCAGAAAAGTAGGTGAAAGTTGCCTCTTCTTTCCTTCCAGCTATCATTTCTATAACTGATTATTCTATATCAAAATTAACACACACAATACGAAAAGTCTGTGTAAGATAACTTTTTTGATACACATTCAAACACGTTTGATTTGCTAAAAGAAGATTTTTTTTTTTTTTTTTGTAAATTTGTACATCATTTTACTTTTCAACTTTGGCCAGCAGTGATACTGAACTATTGCTGACATTCCAGCAAAACTTACAAGAGTTAATAGAATAATAAAACAGAAAACAGACAGTTATTCCAGGAAAACATGATATAATACACATCTTATTTTGAACATAAAATATGCATAAGCATAAACACTTAAGTGTGTATTCTTAAATAAACTATGTGAGGAAGGAAGAAGTTTTGCAGGTAAAGTTTACAGTTGCACTCGAACACTGCCATGGTTCACTTGAATGTTAAGGCCAGTGTTTTGCTGTTTATATTCAAGTCTGTAACATTCACCTTTGCCCTTAGGAAGCTCAAAACTAGAATTTCACCTTCTAGAATTCAAGAAGCTGAAATTCATCTCACACTAACATGACACAACATTTTCAGGCATTATATACCAAGGCGAACAAAGGAACTCACACACATAAAGCTAAATCACTGCTGTTCCTCACACACTTTACTCAGTCAACCTCAAGCAGTGGATACGCTACCAGTCCTCTTCCAGACTATCTAGGTTGCAAGTGAAATTCTTCTCCATAGGAATAAGTAAAACTTAGGACAGCCATACTCTCCCAACTTCTCCCTCTTCCTAAAGAGGCAGAGAGAAACACAACACAGAAATTAGAGGCTATGCTAGACCCTGAAGATTTTTATCATTACTACACAAAGGTTTACCACTTGTTATTATATGTCAGCATCATATACCACCACAACTATGCTGGAATACGTAAAGATTTGGCACAATAACAATCCCTTCCAAAAGTACGCTATAATTTACATTAGCAACGAAGCATTAAGAAATGAATGATACATGAACTAATGAGACTGAAGGAGGACGAGGCAAGGGTAATAACTGGATGCTTTTCATTAGGCTGGCAGTATAGGCAATGTAGCCTACCTACTGCCTAGTCTTGATAGGTAGCATTCTGTAAGGCTCCTGGCAAGGTTTGCCTCACAGGGAAACACGGAGACGAGAATGAAGACCAGTGGGCAAAAGCCATCCTCAAAAACAGCATTCAAGCAGCAGCACAGCTGTTATTGAAACAACTGAATGTTGGATGTTAGAGCTTGGAATCTATGACCACAATACAGTACCAGTAGTAAATAAGACCTAAGCTGTGGAGGGACTGAAAAAGCGTAAAGCAACACACGCACAAGTGGAACAATCAAGCGTGCAAGCATGGTATTTATTTTAGCAACTGCGTTTCTAGTAGATTTGAGAATGTAAAATTACTTGAGAGAGTAAGGTTACAGCAGCAAAGAACAAGGTATCAGAAAGACTGCAGTACAGATAAAGGAAACGGGACCGATCAGGCCATCAACTCCATTCAACTGCTGAATTAGCTGGAACATAATTCATAAATTACCTTCACCTTCCAGTTCCCACTAATCTTGTAATAGTGTTTGATCCACCTAATACATATGAATGCCTCAGATTTTTAACATTGTACTTAGCAAAATCAAAGATCCATGTAGGAAGGATGCATTCCAAATATAGTCTTCAGCATTAAGGCTAAGGCTCACTTTCAGTATATTGACTCTCAAGCTAATAGATGCATTGCCATTGTCAAGCCCTGCAGAGCAACATCAGAAGACTTGCAAGCAAAATAGTTTATGGGGACAACCCAGGAGCCACATTACATTTATTTCAAGGACAGGGAGATTACTCTGGACAAGTTCTAGCCTGCTCCTGTCAACTGAATGCTACTAGTGGTAGGAATATACTAAATGCACTTCAAAACTACACTGGACTTGCATCTACATTTGAAGATGTGCTCCGATCTGAATGTAATCTAGTTTGTGTGCTGCAAGATCACTCCTCAATAAAGGCAGAGCAAGGTAAGCATGGACAACTGGGGGATTCACTTTAAAAAAATAGTCTTGATCTGAATTAAAATGTAGATGCTCCCAGAACATCTGTATGGCCCAGTCTTTCTTACAAACACCATTATAACACATTTAGTGTGAAAACCTTGCACTAAAGTATCAGTAACTCTCCCAGTTCACCATTTTTATGCCTTTCTATATAGCTTTTCTCCTTTTTTACAACAGTATTAACACTAAACTAAGCAGAGGTATCTGAAAAATACCATCCCTCCCTATGAGTTTGATAGAAGATTAATTCTTAGCAGTAGTCTGGGATCTTGTTGTTTCTACTCTCATGCAAACAATGTAAGGTAGCAAATGCATGAATTGTCAGCAGCATATCAATTTCTGACATGTTGCATGACAAAGTTACCTAACTTCAAGAAGCTCTTAAAATATCATGTGTATGAAAGGAATTAGGTAAAATAAAACTGCGATGTTGCTTAATCACAGGTACGTTATTACTTAAGTCTGTTGAGTAAGCCCATTTTACCCAGGGTAAGTTTGTAGCAACTACACAATATGTAACTGTACTACTGTAGCACACCAGGTCTTTAGCATATGGCCAATTATCTACAGCCACAAATACACTAAAATCGTGAAAGGATTGAGACCGAGGTACATTCTTCATCTACAACACTTTATGGTACCCAAGTGCTTCACAGCAGACTAACAAATACACACCCTAGCACACCTACGCCAGTAAGGCATCCTCACAGGCAACATAACCAGATGCTGCCTCTTTGAAGTTGTTATCCCTGTACCTCACTGCCACACGGCAGCACTACAACAACAGCTGGAGTCCATTATTTGCCTATGCAGACAGGGCCCCCTAGGACATCCCCAGGAGTCAACTGTTTATTAATATTCGTTGACAGTCAGGAAAATGGAGAAAGCTGATACAATTTGAGTGACAAGGCGGCGGTGGCTGGACACTCGCACCGACTGCACCTCAGGGGAGGCGGGAGCAGCCCGGCCCCTCTCCGCAGGAGCCAGCTCCCCGGGAAGAGGGTATCGGCAGCAGCGGACCGGGCCGCCCCTCCGTCAGGCCGAGAGCCCGTGAGGGCGACCACAGCCCTCGCTTGCCTCGGCCTGCCGGCGCCCCTCCCGCCCCAGGCCTGGCCCCCGGCCCCGCCGCTCGCCTCCCCCGGTCCTCCCCGCTCACCCGTGCTGGGCAGCCGCCCGCCGCTTGTTCAGCAGGCAGAGGAGCGCGCAGGCGGCGGCGGAGGCCCCGGCGATGGCGGAGTGGCGCACGGTGAGGTACTTGCTGTAGGCGGCCATGGTGCGAGTGCAGCCGCGGAGCCCAGCCGAGCCGAGCCGAGCGGAGCCGAGGGCAACCGAGGAGGCGCGGGGAATGCCGGGAGGGGGGCGGAGCCCGCCCGGCCTCGCCTCAGCCGGCGGGAGGGCCGGCGGCGGGCCGCGGCGGGGGCAGGTTGTGCAAGGGGGGGCAACGGTAATTAACGCTCCTTCCCCATCTTCCACGCCAGCGGGCGAAAGGGAAGGGGCGTTTCCTCGGCGTCAGCGGGGCCGGGCCTGCCGCCGGCCGTCCTCGCCTGGAGGTCGGGCTGAGGGGCCGGGCGGCCGGGCCTGCCCCGCGCCTCGGCCCCAGCTCACGTTTCCATTTTCTCTGGCATCTTTGGCTTGGCACCTCCGCCGTGTGGGGCTGCGGTCGGTCGCTTCCGCGAGGGGGCCTTTGTGCGGGTGCACAGTGTGATTTCCGAGCGTGAATTACGAATGCCGTATAAATGTGGAGGCAACGCGAAATAAACCCGTAAGAGAGACTTCGACGGAAGTTTTGCCACTTTTTGTTTTTTAGGGCCATGAGAGGGGCTGCCGAGATTGACTTTCAGACAGAGAGTGGGATGAGTTGTTGTCACCTGTGTAAGTCCAGGAAAACAATCCTTATCACGGGCAGAGCCACGCCAGGTACCGCGGGAGGCACCAGCCAGCCTTCCCCTACAAAACCAGTTAAACTCGCACAGGTGCTTTTTCCAGCAGAGTTAATAATAGTTTGCCAAGTCGAGCTATACCAGCAAAAACACCCATGCCAGCATAACTGTATTTACACTGGATCTTTCCCTGTGGTCACATCCCTCAGAAAGACATCGGATACTGTACTTGAAGTGGCTGTACTTCCTACAGGAACTGGACAGTTACATATTAAAGCCTGTATTGGTGCAACGGTTAACACTGAAATGATAAAACAATTTCTCTGGTCAAATTTAAATGCAGATCAAAATGCGGTTAGAATCAATGTATCTATTTCTAGTCTAAAAAAGCTTTTCATACAGGCTTTTAGAAACATTGGAGTACCTTTGAATGTTGTGCTTCTGTTAATTGTACTATAAGGGTGTGCACATAGGTCAGTCCATTTATCGAGTATTCCTATTTCTTTCAAATATGTCTGCCTGGAGTAGCAGGGCTGAAGCTGCAGTTTGATGAGAAGTAATCTCTGTTTCTTCATTGTGAATCACCACATATACTTTTCTTTCTCGCTTCCTCTCCCCATTCTTGGTATCATCAGGCATTTCGGGGCAAGTTTATGTTTTGATGTAAAAGCTGGAGTTCAAAACATCAAATTGTTCACATTTTCTAAAGCACTAGAGTCAGGACTACTGAATCTAGTTCTCTGGCACTTGTTCTGTGGCCTTGGACAAATCAGTAATCTCCTTGCTTTAAAATATCTGCTGTGCATTGCTGTTTTGGAAAAAAAATCATAAACTATTTAAAGCGTTTCTGATCCTCAGGAAAATATACAGCAGAATCACACAGCATTAATAAATTAATCTTGTTTTATACAATGAAAGTTTGTAAAAATATCTTGTTTTTTTAAATCTTAGATACTTTGGCAGTAGGTAAATGTGAGAACCTAAAAAGATGTAGTTTCTTCATCAAAGTAAACTTCTTATATTGAAATCATTACAAAAATGAAAATTTCTACAAGTACAGTTTTGCTGCTACTTTTAGTCTCAGTTTCTGTGCAGAGGTCAAGAGCGCTATGATATTGCTACGCATTTCTGTACAAGTCCTCTTCCCTCCCAAGCTTAGGATGGTTGTACCCATCCACAGAACTAGCTATCTAATATAGCCTAACTTTGTTTACATAGAATGTCCATCTGTTCAGGCCATGCCGACCTTTGTTGTTTGCATGACTGCCTGACTTGTGTTCTGCTATGTTTGTCTTCTGCAGTGTCCTTATCCCAGTTTTTGAGGCTAGCCAATACCATGTCCTATTACATATTTTATTTCTCTTCTAACTTTTCCTTAAATAATTTCACATGAACCTATCATTTTCTAAGAAACCTGTCTTGTGCATCCAGCCCTCCACTGTTTCTTCTACTGCCTCCACTCTTGAATGTTGCTTTTTTTGAAAATAACTTTGTTAGCATGATTGATAAATGGTCACCTAGTTCAAAACATGAGGGTTTTATTGATCCGTTATTTCATCAATTTCCAGCAACACTCATGGCTAAGCATATCCTTGATAAAATCACCCACACTGCTTTTGTGACAAAAGCTCCTTCTATTTTGCTCAGCAGTTTGAGATTTGTTGCATTTCAGTACTTCGTACATTGCAGCCTGTGCTGGTTTGGGCTGGGATAGAGTTAATTTTTCTTCAGGGTAGCTAGTATAGGGCTATGTTTTGGATTTATGCTGGAAACAATGTTGATAATACAGGGATGTTTTTGTTATTGCTGAGCAGTGCTTACACAGAGTCAAGGCCTTTTCTGCTTCTCACCCCACCCCACCAGCAAGTAGCTGGGGGTGCACAAGAAGGTGGGAGGGGACACAGCTGGGACAGCTGACCCCAACTGACCAAAGGGATATTCCATACCATATGATGTCATGCTCAGCATAAAGAGCTGGGGGAAGAAGAAGAAGGAAAGGGGGGGGGGGGGGGGCATTTGGAGTGATGGAGTTTGTCTTCCCAAGTAACTGTTACATGTGGTGGAGCCCTGCTTTTCTGGACATGCCTGAACACCTGCCTGCCGATGGGAAGTAGTGAATGAATTCCTTGCTTTGCTTTGCTTGCACGTATAGCTTTTGCTTTACGTATTAAACGGTCTTTATCTCAACCCACGAGTTTTCTCACTTTCCCCTTCCAATTCTCTCCTCCATCCTGCTGCGGGGGGGAGCGAGCGAGTGGCTGTGTGGTGCTTAGTTGCCAGCTAGGGTTAAAGCACAACACAGCCATTTTGTTTTCTTGGTGTTCTTGGTACAAGTCAACTGTGAGAGTTTTCCAAGGTAGCAAATAACAGCAACATTAACTCAAATGTATCTCAAATGTAAAAGCTAGAGGTGGAAAGGTAGCTTGGAAGAAAACAAAGCAAAGAATACCACTCCTGTCACCTGTATTAATAATAGAGTTTCTTCAGTTTCTCTGAAAAAGCAAGATCAATTTGTTAGCTGTGCTTTTAATATGGTCCATGGTATGGTTCAAACTTCTTACTAGCTATGTAAGAACATCCATGGAAAGCAAGCTGTTTAAACTAGAAAGTGCACTCTGGAAGACTAAAACCTGTAGGAAGACAAATGCATATTTACTAGTAAAGACTTAAAACCCTATAGTGGACATCAGGAGACCTCATAACAGCAAGTGTTAGGCTATGGTCCTGTGTCTAAAGTGTTAAGCAGCAGTATCTGCCTAAGCAGTTCTTCAGTTTCAGAATAAAAAAAAAAAAAAAAAGTCGTCTGCTTAATAAAAAGCAGTATTAAAATTGCTAAACAGTTCAGATTCTCAAGTCGTGTCCTCAGTCAATCTTGATTTTAGCCAGCTGAGTTTTAAGGAGTGAGTCAAAGTCAGGAATATAAGAAATTGTTATGGAGTGAATATTTTGTCCTACTAACAGTAAGGTGAATACATTCTTTTTAAATGGAGTCTAGGTTAACAAATAAGAAGATGCTTTGACTTGGTTTCTCTCAGAACAGGAAGAACCTGTATTGATTGCTGTTGGCACTTGGCATATGACACCCAACTATATTCTGAGAACAGCATATCATCTAATAATTAAATGAAAAATCATGTTGTTGATTGTAGGTTCAATGTAACATATATTAATATCAGGAAGAGCAATTTACAAATGTTGTGAAAGGTGGCAGAAGAATGAGATTAATTTACCTAAGTTGAGGTAAGCTCTAAGATGCAAACTGTACCATGTATGTTAGTTACGTTTGAAAGTAATGTGCAAAGTGCTGGTCTCCATTCTGTAGACTTGCACTTGCTTAGTTTTTAAGTCCATATAAATTCAGTAAGATTGTTGACTTGTTTAATGCTAAGTAAATGTGCTGGTTTTGGCTAGGATAGAGTTAATTTTCTTCATGATAGCTAGTATGGGGCTATGTTTTGGATTTGTGCTGAAAACAGTGTTGATAACACAGGGGTGTTTTAGTTACTGCTGAGCAGTGTTTACACGGAGTCAAGGCCTTTTCTGCTTCTCACCCCACCCCACCAACGAGTAGCTGGGGGTGCACAAGAAGCTGGGAGGGGACACTGCTGGGACAGCTGACCCCAACTGACCAAAGGGATATTCCATACCATACGATGTCATGCTCAGCATATAAAGCTGGGGGAAGAAGAAGGAAGGGGGGACATTTGGAGTGATGGTGTTCATCTTCCCAAGTAACCATCACATGTGATGGAGCCCTGCTTTCCTGGAGATGGCTGAACACCTGCCTGCCGATGGGAAGTAGTGAATTAATTCCTTATTTTGCTTTGTTTGCACGCGTGGCTTTTGCTTTACCTATTAAACTGTCTTTATCTCAACCCATGAGTTTTCCCACTTTTCCTCTTCTGATTCTCTCCCCCATCCCGCTGCGGGGGGGAACGAGCAAGCAGCTGTGTGGTGCTTAGTTGCCAGCTGGGGTTAAACCCAGCGGTTTAACGGTAAAGTACTATGATATTTGAAAACTTAATAACTAGTGGAGCAAGAAGGACAGTTCCAGGGATTGATGTGGTCTCTTTTGTGAAATCTGTGTTATCTCTTCGGTATATCTCTTAGTTGTAGAATTTGGCATGGTTTGCAGGGAAATTAATGAACTGCTCTATTAATGCAGTCATCAGCTTTAGGTGATAAGGTTTTGTCATTCTACTGAAGTGCTATACCAGAGTATTAGTTTGTTGCTTGATTTATAACAGAAGGAAATTACACATCTGAAGTTGAGCTACATGTAATTATGTATCAGGTCATATATGTGTGTATGTGAACAATGATAAGGACTATTCTCAATGCCAGTCTCATCAATACAGCTAATATCAACCAAATGGAATCATTGTATGTTTAGTCACTTCATACAACTTGAAATTCCAGTGTGGGTGAAGTAATGTGGATATGGTATCAAAACCCATAAGCCTCCACCTCCATGAAACATATGCTGATTATAACACAGGTTTGATCTTCAGAGTGGGGCCTACAGGGTGAAATTGAAATGGACATAAACTGTCTTTGATCTGCAGAACAGAGAGAGAAGACATGCTTCCCTTTTCTTGTACGTCCTGTTTTCTCTTCTTGGTCTTGCCCTTTTCTTACTCACCTCCTGCACGCCCCTCAGATGACTGGGATGTTACAGGAACTTAAGATGTGGGAAGGTACTCTTTTGGAGCAGAAAGTAAAATTTGGGAATAACATGGGGAGAAAAAGATAAGGAGTGTGTAGAAAAAAAATGCTTAGAGAGCTTAGGATGTACAGAGCATTGGCTTTTAGATATAGTGATGCTTGCAAACTTTCTGTGCCATTACTGCCTTACTTCCCCACTGTATGGGAATTGGAGTACTTGTCCTAATCTTTATTAATTGACATTATAACCCACAAGAGCTTAATTGCTACACACAAGTCTACTTTCTGCATTTACTTGATTTCTGACCATATTTTTTGCTTGATATGTCTGTTTTTTTAATGTGACTGTAATCTATCCTCTATAAAAACAACTCTCACCTCTACGTAATAGCCTCATGCCTTCCCAAAATATAAGGTGACAGGTCATTTTTTATAAGCACAGCTCATAAATTTAAAAGTCCAGGTGAAAATGTGGAAGTACATAGGAATTGCCATTATTAGACCAGACTCAGAAATTATGTGGTCTCCTGTCTGTACATGGGTAGTATCAGATACTCTAAAAGACAATAGAGACTCCACACATCTGCTTTCATAGTGGATCTTACTCTCATTTCAAACATTTACGCACTGACTTAGTTCTAAAGTACAGTGTTTGACATCCATTCTAATTTTTGTTGTCATTAAGTATTATAATTACTCATATTCTGCTGCTCCAGAAAATGCACCTAATATTTCAGATGAGTGCAAACCACTGATTTGTAATATGAATTCCATTTTATTTTACTTACTGTTTTCATTTGCTTTTCCTGTTGGTTGGTTTCTGGTTTTGACTATTTTACAGAAAGATGTCTTCACTGAGCTGTCCGTATTGATACTTAGAATGCTGATACTCCTTTTGTGAGTCAATATCGTTGGACAATCTGTGTGAAATAAGTACAGAATTAGATTTTTCCTCCAAAGTGCAGTACTCCACATTTCTTAACAGTCAGCATCAGTTAGCATTGTGTGCCTCACTTGCCTACCTTGTTTGGACTAGGTGAGTGGGTAGAAAAATGGCAACTGAAACTAAATGTTCCTGTTCAGCTTGTTCAGTTTTATCCTGAAGTGAATCACGGCTCAGTTTGATCTTGACACCTTTTGGTGATCTGAAAGCCAAGGTATTTCACTGCTCAACATTTATTTCTAGCTTATCTCAAATATTGTATTGTTTTATGTTTTATTAGATACATAAAATAGAAGACAAGAAGTCATCGATGTTAACTTACTATTGTACTTTGAATAACACTTGGTTAAAAAACTGTTCCCTTTTTGATCAAAAAGTGAGCAAACTGAAGGAAGTTTTTAAGGAACATTTCACTGAAAAGGCATTCATGAACAGTATAATGGATCTTTGCAAAGCCAAGGTGTCAAGTTTGATATCTGAATTCAGTAATTTAAACAAAGGCAAAAGGCATTTAAAATAGGTTTACAGCTAATTCTTTTTTCCTAGGTAGACCTGTAATTCTTTTATTGAGGTTACCCCACAATTCTTTTATAAGTAGTGCTTTTCAGCTGTTTATATCTTTGCTGATTTATAATGATGCAAACTGAAAGTTGGCAGAAATTTTCTGCCTCAGCTTGGATATTAATTTCTTCAATAAAAGATGACATGCCAGTGTGGCCCAATTATTTCCGAGAATGAAGCAATGGAAAAATAAATTACTTTCGATATATTAAGGAAATGTAACATCTTTTACATCATTGTGCTTTATCGCCATGCTTTGCAATGCAGACTCAAATTTGGCAGAGGCTAGCTTATACGAGAGAGACATTTGAAAAACTGTCATCATCACTGTTTATGCTATGGTTCCTTCTTATTCCAGGGGATGAAGCTTGAATTGTTACAGCCTCTCAAAAAGGAATCATATCCCTCTCTCATACTTGGTCAAGAGGTATCAGACATTAGGTTTAAACCATAACAACTTCATCAGACCCATCTTTCTGTTTTTGAGGAGCTATGGCCACAAATATTTGTTATGATGATGTGTTCTTTTAAACAAAGTATAATTTGTTTTTAACATTGCTAGCGTAGAAAGGATGCTAGTAGAACAAGGATCTTAATACGTTCTGCATGCAGATCTATTTGCTTAGTTAATCACCGTGAAAGATCAGTAGTGGGGGTCCAATTTTTAGACTGCAGAACTCTTCTCTCTAGTGGTGTATTCCTGGAAATTACTGTCTCCTACTTCCTCTCACTACAGGGACTAAACTATTTAGTATTTCGTACTTTTTACACATTAAAGTTCTATCCTTGGCAAGTACAGTATTTCTTTGTCATTGTTTTGAGTCAATATAGTTCAGATCTTCTTTTGGAGAATTAAAGTAGAATTAGAATTTCTCCTCTGCATGCAATACTTTGCACATATTAACACTTAGACTCAATTACCATTTTGCTACATGCTCACCAGCTGAAGAAAGATAGGTGGAGGAGCAATGTGGTAACTTGAAGTGGATTTCTAAAATTAAAGTCCTATCTCCACCCATTGTTTCACAAGTTGGTAATTAGTATAGCAGCCTTTCTGATTAACCATGTCAGAGATATTGAACATTCTAGGAGCCTAGTGGTCTGCTCTTACAGACTAATAACAGGTCATATATGATATCCATGTAGCACTGTTGAATAAGTTTTTCACTTGTTCCTTCACACTGCCAAATTATTGACTTTTGAAAAATAGATTTGTATGCTTTCTGTAACAATTCTTGGCTTTGGGCTACCAACAGGGCTGGAGATTCCATCATTCATGATGTTCAGGTCCCTCACAGCTCCTGCTGCTAAGCAAACTGCATCACCCTGTAAAGCAACCATGCACCATCAGTTCCTTATAGATCATATTATCCAAGTCTCTGCAGCCTTCCTCCGTACAGACTAAGCAGTCAGCTGCTGATCAAGTACTATACAAGCTCAAAAGCTTTTCCTGTAATGGCTGTTCTATACCAAAATACAGCGAGACATGGGGACTGAGCACAGGTAACAGTTTTTGGCTTTAAGAATGATCCCACTGATCTGAATGCAGGGGGATAAAACCAAGTAAGGGATGAAAGGAATGCATTAGGATGAGGCAAGATTGAGAGTGGAAGAGAAATAAATGGCTTGGCAAGAAATCAGTGAAGAAGGGCTACAGAAACTGGAGTGGCTTAGCAAGACAGTATTTAGGAAAGGAGGCTTAGCCACCTTGGGTCAGGAAGCCAGTGGAAGGAGGACTTAGAGACCAGTTGAGCAAGGAGGTTAGACAGGCTGAACAATGGTTCTGGTATTGGGAGGGAATTAAATGATTAGGCAAGAAATGCAGACTGGATGTGTGTTGCAAAACAGAAGGGAGACACTTGGAGCTAATGAGGAAAACAGAATAGAGGGATCTAGAGCTAATTGACTGGAGAACAAACAGGTTGAAAGGCAGCAACTTAAATCTAATGAGAAGGTGTGAGATGGAACTGGCCAGACCAGGAGCCTGTGGTACCTGAGCTAGCAATTTGTGGTGGCAGAGATGGGGGAAATGTGGTAGGAGAACCATTTGACAGGGAGCTCAGGTGCAGTTCTTGCACAAACCTGTACTGGATTAGGATTGTATAGGTAAGTAGGCTGTTGCCTACAGGCCTGCTCTGTCATATATTACAAAAATTTTGAGATACAGTATATGAGGCAGGTAATGATGGGAAGAAAAATGACAGTTGTATGGCTAAGGCAGATAAATGCTGATAAGATGATCTGAAGTACCACTTTAACTCTGCCACAGAATCACTGTAGGATGCTGCCCCATTCAAAGTTGGCCTATAATTGCATTTTTCCCCATTTTTGGAATATTTATCATGAGATATATCAGAGAGGTATTTGCAGAAGTTTTCTGTGCTACTAAGTGGTTGCAGTTAGGTGGAGCTTTCTTTAAACATAGTATTTTTAAAAATACTTAGCATTTAATAATATATTTTTTAATTTTGTGTCATATTTTGATGGTGTTCATTAAAGTCTAGTGCTAGATACTGATTACAAATGAATTTAATATTATAAATGAATACTAAATAACTGTCTACTCACTGAATGAGGCAGCAATACTGTGGTAAAAACATATGAAGCCATATAATTAAAGGTTGCATCCTGATACAGCCTTAATTCAAGTTTCTTGGGCGGTTTTAGACCACTTTTTTGGCAGATTAATTTGGGACTATTCCAGAGGACACATGTCCAGAATGCAGCTGCTTTGCTTAGCAACATTTTCTGCAAGAAGGTGTTTTACTAGTGCAGGCACTGGCTTCCAGTAGTTGTCATAATTGAGATGTTAGTTTAGATCTGTAATCTTTGGATCCAAAAATATTCCAACAGACAGGATCTAGTTGCCTTCTTCCTCTCTCAAAGCATTTGAGTCTACTCACAGTTTTGAAAGGAAATGCACTGGTAACAGAGTAGGAAGCCACAAGGAAAGGTACGAGTCGTGAATGGCTGATCCTTGTCTAGTAATAAGAAAATAGAGAATGCAATGGAACTGTATAGAAGGTACAGAAGGGGTGGATCTTTAAATTTGATTGAGGAAACCAAGAGAGACTTTAGATCTCAGCGTTGATTAAAGATCATAGAATCATAAAAAACAGGGCTGGAGTGTACCTTCAGGATCATCCGGATGGTCTTCAGCAAAGATGGTGTAGACTGAGAGGAATGAAAAAGGTCGGGGAAACAAGGTTATTGACATAGTAAACCTCTCAGTTGCTTGGAACAGGCAGGAAGAGATACATTCCTAATACATAGTAAAGTAGGTAACAAAATGTGTAATTTAATGAATAAAGTTCAGAAACTTGAAACAAGTAGGCTTTTGTTAAATAAGCATAGGATCAATAACAGCATAGGAGGAGGCAGAAAGTAGACCCCTGAAGAATGTGAAGAAAATAGTAAAGTTTTAAAGAGATATGAAGCTCCTCTCCATGAATATACATAGAAAGAGACTGCTGGTGTTCTACCACTTTTTTTTTTTTTTTTTTTTTTAAGAAAGGAATGTTACTACTACACGTTACTACTATTACTTACTAATATTACCTATTGCTACTAGTATCTGCTACTAACAATATTTGCTACTAATTTACTAATATTACATCTTGCTACTACTAATAATTTGTGATGCTACTGATAAATAATACATTTAAAGCCAGATCACTCGAAGAAGTTATTTAGATTGCTAGTACTCAAGACAGTGCTTGCAGTTAAACATCTTTTAAATTGTTCAGCATGCAAAGATACTGCTTACGGGGCTTTCTAGTGTAGCTCATGTGCACTGGAAATTAAAATTTGAAACTGAATTAATCAGGGAATATAATGTACATAACTGTCCAAATGTGATACCCATCTGGACAGTTGTCCTCATGCTATATAGGCGAGTGTTTTACATGTTTTAGAAAAAAATGGTGAAAGTTTCTGTAGGTATGTAAATATACATATGTGTGCATGTGTATACGTAAATACACTGGTACATTTGCACACTTTTTCCTTTTTTTGGTACAGAAAAGAAATTATTCTCTCTTTCATAAAATAAATAGTGAAGTTTTATCCCATTCTAGCAGAAGGAACAAAAAAATCATATTACTCTTCAGCCTTAAGGCGTAAAGTTGTATGTTTCTAAACAACGTGAGAAAATTCTCTCTTCCTTCCTACATAGAGCTACACCCTAAGCCACAGCGGAAAGCTCATCCTCTCTGCCTGCCAGCTAAGGCACAGTTTATAAGGTAGGGCAGGATTCTTTGCTCCAGCTCAGCAAGACTGAACCCACACAGTCCATCTTAATGCAGAATATATAAAGAGGAGATACACAGTTTAACTATTAAGTAAATAATCGTCCAGATTACATAATTCCAAGTCAAATGTCAACTGCCAATTTCCCTGTTATCTGAAATAAGATGAGAGTGAGTTTTTACCACAAGTAAAGACATGTTTCCATGTTATTATCACAGCTTAGTTAATGCACTGAATGTTCACACACTAGTTTATCTCACACTAACTCGATGGGAGTAGCATAAACAGGCAGCAGAAGTAACCAAATACTAAGTATGGACCAAACTTTTGATAGTTGTGTATGGTAACTAAGCAAAAAGAAATATAAACTTAATCCTCCTAATTCTTTTCCTAAACTTAGTTGTGCCATACATTTGACCTTCAGAAACACCCGTGTCCTAATCTTTACATTTATTGTATATTTCTTTTTGTAATCTGAAATTGTAAATGATAGTGCTTGACTCATATGACTACCAGGGTGAATGAGAAGCAGAGCAGTTACGTTGTCTGGATTGCATCGTTGAAATACCTTTCAGTCCAAGAAGAGTCCTGCAGAAGAGGAGGATGAATAAAATTGCTAAAAATTGCTAAAAGCAGGCAAGAGATCAAGACACACAAGTACTGAGTAGTTCTCGCAGGCACACTTTGCGGAGTTTACTTCAGGCACCATTCTCAGATGGATGTTCAACAGGCTCATCTTCTGTGCCGTCTCACAGCTTAATGCGATTGTTCCAATTACAGAGGGACCTTCATGTCTTAAGAAACATTATGTTTCTACTTTTTCCAAGATCTTCTCAGTAAGGAAAATCTGAAGCTTTTGTTCGCAATGGAAATAAGGCTTGCGTAGCAATGTAGCACAACCATAGCCCATTCTCTCTCTGCTGCTGGGAAGAGAATATCTGTGAGGAAAACTTTACATGCCTGAATAACGTAGGATCTTAGGGAAAGCAGAGCACTGATTCCTACCCTGGATGAAGGAGTGAAGCAAAACAGTAATTGAAATCTCAGAAGAAAAGGTTAAAACAAGCAAGAGAAGTGTAGGGAAGGAGGAAAGAGAAAAGGGCGGAGGTTCCTACAAATGTAATTTAAAGTCACAATGGTCGTTCCTTAGAAGTTCTAGAGGTGGATAACGGGACCTCCCGTTCACAGTAGCTAGCCTTGGACTCCAAGTTTATTCAGTTCAGTTGTGGTCACATAAGCAGTACCTCACTGGTTCAATAAAATTTAACTCATCTTCCAAACTTTTGGATAATGATCCAAACTAACTTTAAGGTTCTGCTCCAAAAATTCTAGCTTTATCCTCTTCCTTTTGAATGCAAAATGCAATCCCACAGTGAACATAATGCTAACATTTTGAGGATATTTTCACTTGTGCTCTTTGAATTTGCTGTTTTCAGAATTCCATCACCGAACTAAAATAAAATAGCAACACATTCCAAGAGAACTAATAGAAAAGTGGAGCAAATGTGAGAATAAGGATTAAACTGCTCTAAGGCTTGCTTTAAAGCTACATAGTCTCCTCCAACAGCAAGAAATACTTTGACTAACACCCAACCAAAACACAATAGCTCTAGTTTTCCTCCCAGATACTAATTAATAAAAACAGTGCTCTGAAAAAGAACTCAGAATGACTGTATACGTGGTAGTAAATTCTTGGGTTGGGAAGCCAAACTAGCTCTTTACATATTCAGTTTGGTTGTGGGTTTTGTTTGTTTGCTTGCTTTTCCAAGGCAATATTAATGCAAACAAGAACCTAGTAGTAGCACAAAACTCTCAATCAACCTATACCATAAAACCAGAAATTTCACTATGTTTGTGTGCCTTCACTGCATAGCCATTCCAGTATAGATATCTTATTTAACTACATTCTTACCTTTTGAAGGTAGCATTCAGCTTCTTCCTAGCTGGCTCTAATAAATTAACACATCCAACCAGTCTTTAGTTGATAGGATCATCTGGGAAACATCTGATCCACCACAGGTAAGGCTGGCCTGACAGCTTATGGGAGACTCAACAACATTTCCTGAAGGACCATCTGTTCAAGATTAACACTGGAGAGAGTGGTGCTATGCATGATATCATGCTGTATAGGTCTGGGTTTCTCCCCAGAAGTTTTCTAGTCAATTGGGGGCTAAACCACAAGTAGTGTAAAGCTAATAAATTCACATTCTAGGGTCATATTTGCAAAAAGGCACAATTAATTAACCTTCAGAGCAACAGCGTAAGAAGCATATAGACCTGGAAGAGACATGGATCAAGTCCAGTTCTTGTTATTGGAGGCACTGTATCGCCTCATTTCTTTTGTTTAGATTCACCATTGAAGATTTTGTTCCCATGTTCCAATTGGAAATCTGGTCTAGAAACTCACTCCTCTAGGTTAGGATCTTTCTCCTAAATTCTAATCTTGATTTATAAATAGACAGTTCATACTGTTTTGTTCATCATCGCTGCCCTTTCGCTTTAGCAGATCTCCCTCCTCGTTGTTTACCTGGGTAACATATTTATATGCAACGATCACATCTAATCTCACCCAGCCATTGTTTTTCTGCCTTTGGTCACCTCGTTAGTCATTTCTGCACGTGTACCAGTGATGTGGGTCTTTCCTGCATACTGATTTACTTGAATATTCCATTTTAAAGTCTTACCAATGTCACTCCTATTTCTGCAGGAAATGCCTCAGGTGGTAAGTAAATCCTGCTGTTTGTACAACTGTATCACACTTGTCATCATCCTGTATAAACCAGATCAACCTGTTTTGCTCTTTCCAAATATTGTTTTCTCCTTATAGCACATTCTTTGTTATTATTCTTCAGAAGTATGATGTTATAGTTTGTATTGTAGAATTTCATTCTGTTTCATGCCTCCATTTCTTGGAATCAACCATTTTTTTTCTGCATAATATTAATTTTACCTTCCAATTTTTTTGTCAACAGAGCACTGGTAACATTTACGTCAGGTCACTAATGACTATATTAAAATCTAATAGCTTTCCTCTAGCTGGATTCACCGTTCAAAAATCATTCAGTACCTTGCCACTTTTAGCCAGTTCCTTGCCTGTATTATAATCCTTATAAAAAATATAAACTTTGCCAGCTTCATTAATAAATTTCTGAGTGGCACCATATAATGTGTTTTATTAACATTCACTTGAATAAAGCATGTGACATTGTCTTCGCCTAGAAAATCAAATTATTTTTTTAAAAAAGCCAGCTAAGTCCAATACAGTCTTGTCTACTTTTACATCCGATTATTCACCGCTTCACTATTTACTTTAAATTACTGCAGACAGCTCGGGGCAAATTCAGAGACCTTTCAGACATGAATCACTTCTGTCCTCTCCCTCCTTTATACAATCAGATACTGTATTGCCAATCATATACCACCCTGACTTTATATATTTATTTGAAATTTTTCCCATGGAACCAATCCCACAATCGTCTTATTCTAGTTTGTTTCAGGATTTTGGGAATGAAGATTTTCAGCCCATCCAATCTGAGTTTTTCTTCTTCAAACACATATCTCTCAATTCTATATTTTATTTGTATTAATCAGACTAGCCACGGGTTGAGGAGTATATTTGAATCAACTTTAGGATATTAGGGAAAACTCCCTTCCCTTCAAACCACTTTCCCACGGATAAGGTAGAACTTTGGTAGACTAGCCAATGGGCTATTTAGCCACAGAAAGAGACGTGAAACTGAAGCTCTGAACTGTCCTCTGCTCCACCACTGTTAGAGGGTGGCCACTCACCATGGAAAAGTCACAGCCAGTTCACAGCCGCTGAGAAGAGCAGTTGAGAGTCGTGCAATTATCAAGTGTGCCACAGGATGGTGCCATAAGGTTAGATTTGTAAATCACTCAGCTGCCCCTTGCACTGACGTTCTAAAAAAGCAAATGCTAAAGGAAATAATCCACGCAAATATTATACACTTAATGGCGGGCAATATCTGTATTTGCTGTAATCTTGACAGATAATTTAAATCCTACAGTTAGGTTTGTTGTTTTCTTGATCTGTATTCATCCCACCTTCATTCCCAAATCTCGTGTATGTATTAGAAGTGACTCCGTCTGTGGACTAACTACTGTCGAAGTGAACATCTGCACAGTAGGGGCTTATCGCTGGTGAAACAGCGTAGCCCTCTTTGCCTTCATGCCTTTGATTTTATAGAATATCTGTAAAACACATTGTGCAGAAATAGTATTAGTAGTGCAACTACAGAACTAATAATCTACAGATCTCTTAATTTTTCATTTAATTTACCAAAGGTGTATTTAATGAGCATACTCCTTCTGCTGTCATAGTAGTTAAACCAGTCTAAGTCACTGTTGGTCTACTTTGGGTAATGTCTCGGTAGTTGTGGGAGCAATGAAGAAGCGTATTTGTACAAGACACCTGAGAAACGGTTATTCCATTCCTTTCCTGTGGCATGTCAAGGTTCTTTACATAAAGAAAAAAAAAAGTTCCTAAGAATGCCTATAAAACTGAAATAGTTGATGTGAGTACTCAGAGAGTGATCTGTAAAATAAAAGTGACTAACATTGTCAGATGCTTTTTGTTGTTTGCCACAGAACTTAATCTTTTGATCTTAGGAAGAAAATGATACCATTAATTTCACTCCAGTAGGAGCCCTGTACATGTTTAAGACCCCTCTGTCTTTACAGGTTTATTCTGAAATTAATCACAGGCAGCTCCAGGACTGGAAGCTATAGCTATAGCTTCCAGTATCTCTGAACACAACGCAAAATACAGACTTGTTGATACAGGATATATACAAATGTATACAACATATGATAACTATATGCAGTTTTCAAAAAGCAATATTTGTTTCTTTATCCATTGGAATTCAAAGCTCTGATTTATATAAGATTTCAGTCTAGTTTAGATTAGATCAACACTTAGGGGTATATCAGGATAGCACTGGTAAAACAGATGCCTTTCCTTATTCAGAAATTTTTTTGTAATTCCCCTCTGTACTTGTCTCCCACGTATGCAATTATCTCATTTTGTTGTCAAAGTCTTACATTAAATTGTTATTCCACTCAATAAAATTTCTAAATCAGTAAACATGGGTAAAAATAGAATTGTTAACATTCTCACTCTGTTGCTTATCATCCTGGTTGTGGTCTTGCACATTTTTCCTTCTTTTAGAGTCATGTCTACCATGATTTTCAAGCCTTAGAGGCCTTCTGGTCTTACTTACCATATTTTCATTTCTTCAGTGGACATACAAATAAAGAGCTATTGCTGGTCTATGTTGAAACTGATTCTGGCTCTCCATGCAATATTGTGATAAGATGCTCTCTAGTAGAACTCCCTGATGGCTCACCAAACTGTCAAAATGTTTTCTAGAAAGCAACTGTTTTCAGTGCTATTCCAGAGTCTTTATCTGTAACAACATTAACATTTCGCTTCACTTGGAACAGAATCAGACAACACAAATGAGGTTTCAAAGCTTATTACAAAATGCCTCATAAATGATGGTAGGAATAGAACAAGTACATAATAATGACAAATTACTTTATTTGAGTCTATATGCTTACGTATTTTTATTTTTCTAGTTTAATTGTCTAGCTACTTGTTTGGAAAAAGGTATAAACTTGCTGATTTACTACTGATTTACGATTTGAATCTTGGCCTGCTGCTGACATTCTGTGTGATTGGTATTTGTAACTACAGAAATGGGGAATTATGACCCAGAGTACTGGTTGATAGCATTCTGTGATAAGAATTATTGTCTGAATAGCTTTGCAAAATCTCAGCTGCCTTGTGGAATAACACTGCACAGCTGATCATTAATGGCTACAGAAATTTCCCTATTTCACCACCGGTGAAAGCAAACCAGCAGCATTCCCTTCTCCATACAGACCTTTCATTGTAAAGGAAGCAATTAAAAATTTCACTCATAACCACAGCTTACGACAATAAACAGTTCTTCATCTTTCACATATCTGTTCTAAGTCTTAAGGGAGGAATTATGTTTGACGACACTTACAGACTCAAAAACTTTTATAGGCACAATTACACCCAGGAAACCCATAAACCTTCATATGCAAATGAACCTATGAAACCGCTCATGACCATGGGACTGGGTGCATAACCCACTTTCACCAGAAAGAAACCGTGGTGCCTCACTCCATAGGTGTTATATTAACTGACAGGAATTCAGGCAGTGGCCTCCAGGTGAAGACAATTAAGCTATCCTACCAGATCTGGAATGTGTTGGGAGCAATTCAGTGACTAGTTATAAAGGAAGGAAGGAAGGAATGTGTCCTGCTTTTCCTTGTTAGGGCTTGCTACCACCCTAGGGACAAGGGAACTGTTTATTTTCCTCCTGGAGGGGAAAAGAAAAAAAAAAAGTTTTATGTTGCATCTGAAGCCGGTGATCTGAACAGCTTAACCCTTCTTGCTGTATCTGATATATTCAACAGCATTCCTTTTCACAGCTTTTTTTTTTATTATTATATGGATGCAAAGCAGGAAAATTCTGATCTACCATACCACCTACCTGTAAGCTTCTCTCTCCACACTGAAGGCTACAGGGAATCCGTGCTTACCACTGGAATACAAAAAAAAAAAAAAAAAAAAAAAAATCTGTTTCTGTTATGCATCCCCAGTGCATAGACAGTGATACAAGTCCAGAGTGGTAGTAGATTCTCCCATATTTGGTAACCCTGCTACACACTCAAAATTGAAAACAGATCTTTACAAAAAGAAAAAAAAAAAAAATTATCAATGGAATTTTAACTACAGCCCCATGCACTCTGGCACCATGGTAAACTTCACAGAGCACACACAAGCGTGCTATAATCCATTTTGAAAATGTCCTCACATGGTCATTTTGATGTTCAAGATCATACGCTGCTGCTATTTCCTTCTCCTTTCTGATTTGTTTCACTTATTGAACAACGGCATTGATGGAGGACCCCTTTCTGCAGCTTGTTCTGATAGAGCCTGTCTTCACAGAACAGGTTTTGTGGCAGCAGCCAGATTCCAGTCTGAATCTCGGTACAGTAGCTGTGACTCTCAAATGTCAAAACTAGGAGTAAAGGAAAAAAAAAAGGAATAATTCTTCACAGTGTCTGTTTGTAAAGCTGGGAACTCCCTGCTACAGGATGTTGTGTTTGCTAAAAGTTTAGTTTCAGGAGAGGACTACACAAGTCCACAGGAGAGGAATTCACTGAGAATTACTAGATATACAGAAATCATGTTTGGCTCAGGAAGTTTCTCAGCTGCAAACAGCTGGAAGCTCAGGGAAAGTGTTATATATTCCTGTCCAGTGTTCCATATCTCCCTTAAGCATCCGTTCATGGCTATTATGAGAAGCAGGATACTGGTCTTACTGGATTCTTGGTCTTACCCAACCTGGTCATTCTTATTTTGAAGCATTACCTATTTCCAGTTCCAAACTTCCTTCTTTTTTTTTTTTTATGTTCTCATGTTAGGTTTTTATTGCTGAAAAATCCTTACTTAAGAGATAAAGTATCAAAGATTTTAAAAAGCCTTCTGCTATTGAGATTAATCCATAGCTGAGTAAATTTCCTACATTAATACTTTCCCTTTGAGTCTTTTAGGTCCCGTATTTAGATTCTGGCAAGTTATGTGAAGGACCTGATCTTTAGTGATGGTGTCTTTCACTATTACATACACACTACACAGTGATAAGCTATGTCACTAAAAAAAAAAAAAAAAAAAAAAAAAAAATCATATTATACAGCACCTTTACATATGCAAGTAAAAAGAAAAATATAGATATCAATTATTAATCTCCTTTTGATGCATTAACCGTATATATTTATATTCTGAGTGTACCAATACGCATACCCTGAAGGCAAGAGAGCTGTTGCTTACACAGTACATGTACACATGTGACCATAAAAAGCAGTACATATTTCTCTTTTACTTCCTTTCCAACTTCTAGTCGAGTCAGAAAATTTTTGTTTCACTGTCTGATTTTGACCAGTGTTGTTGATTTTCTACATATCTCCTACCTTTGAAGTCCTTTAATATTATCTTTGAGGATTTTTCTTTTAGATTTCCAGCTTCCAGCCCTTGCAACAGCATTCCCTGACATACCTTTTGATGTTTTTGTAGGTCACTGACATGCAGCTTTTACCTGCCAGCAGACTTCAAAGCCTGTAATGTTTGGCAGCCAAGCCTGTCTCAGAGATTTTTCTATTGGTTGGAAGAAGTTACTGAAATTAGATGGCAAATGCTCCATCAGCACTGGAGTCACATTCTTACGCTAAAGAAGATTGCCAGTGTTGCTTTCTTGATCAGATGCTGCTTCATGGCTAAATCTTGAATTGGAGGCTGTCTGTCGGAAGAGGATGGTCTCCAAAGCCGCCCCGCAGAACAGGATCAGGGTGGCAAGGAAGGAACCAGCCCAGGTTTGTGGCCTGTCCTCTGGTTCTAGCAGAATGGAATTTGCCTCTCCATAGGCTTGTACCTACTTGGCCTCCTTGTCCCAGAGCAGCTACCAGCAGTGTCTGCTAAAGCAAAAGGGCTCTATCTTGACCTGACGTGGTCTAAGTCTCCTCACAGAGGCATCCCATTGTATGTTGGGACCACCATCTTTCTGGATCATGGGGCATGCTGGGTACCCACAGGGAATCCCCACATGTTCCTACCCAGACAAGTTAATTCACAGGAGAAACCTGAGGAGCGTCTCCAGTCAGAGCCCATTCTGCCATAACTCAGGCGACATCAGTGGCCTTTCCATGCACTAGATTTGCAAACGTGTCAACTTCAGTTTCTCATTCATGCTGTTATCAAACACAGTTCCACACTGCTAAGGTACCAATGAACCAGTAATAACCTGGACATAAACAAGTAAGGCTTGGGTTATTCGTGTTTATTTAATATTGCAGTTTTCTATTTATATATAGTTCAGATATCTCATTAGGGCTACAGATTTATAAAATAATATTTGCTGAAACTAAACTCCTTTTTAATAGCTATCAGTAAGTGCAAGCCACTTATGGCTTTTGTCAGAATAAAATTGTTAAAATAGTGTGGTTTTCAACGTAGTGAATTGTACTCTGTATTTTTATGCCATGTGCATAACCAAAAGTATCAGAGCTTTACATACTTCCTTTGTTGACCTTTAACCATGAGTATCATGTTGGATTATTTTACCTAGGTGAAGTGACAGAAATAGGTCAGGTCTATTAGATTATCACTTAACTCTTCTGTGATCGGTATTATATTTCAAAACGTATACTGCTCTTTTAGATACAGCAATTTTATTTTCTCAGATTTAAATATATATGCATAAAATAATAATGGTCCTGATTTTGTACATATTATTCAGTAAGGAGTTTCTCAAAGAGCAGAAAACCTGACTTCCATTGCACAAGAAAATGTTAAATAATAATAAGTAACATATGTCATTTAAACCAAGGACAGAGTCTGTTCTCACGTCTGTTATTCGAATCTTACATTACAATAGCATCTGCTGTCTTGCAGCTAATCAGATTCATCATTACTATTTAAAGCAAAAACAGGAAACAAAACAAAACAAAACAGACAAACCACTGCTGGTGTTGGATTAGCAACTTTTGGGCCAAGTCCAACGAGAGGCTGCTGGGCTATGACACTTGGTGTCCCAGCCCATGGCCTGCAGGGAATCCTATATTAGGCACCTACGCTCCCTGGATTGTGAATAGGAAGATTTAGGAGCCTCATTATAGGAGAGCTGAACAACCTGTGCCCTGAGCAAAGAGCTATTAAGGTCAGTAGGAAATCCCCTTCAGGAACTCAGGTGCTGCACCTAGGCTGTGGGAAGGTTCATAGCTGAGCTCAGCTCAGGAGTTGTCCCTTGGGACCAGGCATCTACAACAGTTTCATCAGAAACTGAAAAGAGTTCACTATTTTTACTGAAGCTTTTGTACAGTAGTTCAGAGATTAGCATACTCAAAGATATTTCAGAGGTGTTTAGTAACTTTCTTGCCCTTAAAGGGCCCATACCTGTATCTTTTCTACTTGCATTTATTTATGCCAGATCTGTTCACATGGACAAGTCTCACAACTGCATGACAGATGGTTCTTTCCTCTGTTTGTAATTATATCACTTGAGTGAAGATCCAAGACTTTGAAAGAATGAAAATACTGACGTGTGGAAAAGCTCAGTCCCTGGCCCAGTATAGAACGTTGATAACGTAAAATAAGAATGTCAGAGTAGCGAGTCCTCTCCCAGAAGCTTTGTCTGAAGCTCATATTCCTGATCAAGAAGCATTCATAATGGTCATTGACAGAAGCGAGCAGATTTTTTTAGATGAGAAATGCCACTGACAAATTACGTAAACTGTTACGCAGGACTAGAAGCGGAGCTCTCTCCTGAGGCTCACCTTTGTTGCTAATCTAGTTATATGCTACAGAATCCTCTTGACAATATTGCCTCAAGATATTGATCTGAATTCACTAACACCAAAAGAGACAGGCAATAGCACTGTACTTTCAAAACCTATGAACACATTGTAATCACTTTAGCAACTTCATTAATATTATATCCTCTAGCACATATAGTCACCAGTGTTCAATGAAGCGGAAGGTCATTTTAAAGACCTAAATTAATACAGATGATTTAGACTACTGTATCACAAAGCAGACTGTAATACTTAATTTGGTAAGATGTTAGAAAGAACTTGACTGAGATATTCAAGTTATAAAGTCCAGGATGAAAACGGCTGAATGAGCTCCTTGTACAAAAAATACTCAAGTAATGTGACCAACATACAAAATTCAGTAAAACTTCAGATCAGCCATACATGATAGCTGGATTATGTTTTCCTAGCCTTGGTAATATTATGGTCAGATGCTGCCTCTGTAGTTAGAAAGCAGAATTATCAGATAGATCTACTTTAGCATAGAGCTTAATGATCTATGAGCTATAGTAAGGGTAAAGTATACCTTGCTCTGTAATGGTGAGAATAACCCATATTTTTCAGTCCTTTTTGGTCCTGAAGTACCAACTACCAGCCATTAGTCACGCACAGGAGAATGCATTTCACCTTTCCCTCCTCTATACCTGAGCAGTCCCTCAGCTGCAGTTCAGATATAGCACTATAACAGCACACAGTCACTAGGATTCAAATTCACCATGATTAACTCAATTGTCCTTACTAGCCAATATCAGCCATCTTTATTCTTTAACTACATCCATTAAACAAGGTTCACTTACACTTTTACGAGTATACGTATACTGGGAATAACATATCTTGTTATGAGTGCAGTATAAGACAGATTTTTTGCCTATATAATTGCAAGCAGCTAGGAATAGTTTTGGTTTAACTCTTTTTTTTTTTTTTTTTTTTTCCTCCTGAGGTGGGGGGGGAAGAGCAAACATACATCATTGTATCTGAAACAGATATATTTGCATAAAAACTGAATATGAAACAGTTTCTTCCTGCACAAACTGTATGACAGCTGAGGTATCAACGGTGCTGATCTTTAGCTGAGTCTCTCTTATTTGTCTAGGCTCCAACATAAAAATACGATCCCTGGCAACAAAACTGCATATGGAAGCCAAATAGAGTCTGTGAGAATAGCACAGAAAACCCTAAGCCGCAATGAGAAAAATTATTCCAGCTTCATCTAAAGCAGGTTGTGAGGTTGCAGCTCCCTGCCCCATCACAAACTATTATGCTTCGGTTTGCCAGCATCGAGGCAAGCCACACTCTCTTGGCAAAATGGTCCCATTGAACTGCAAGACTTTTAACCATAGGGGTTCTTTTAAGCTGGATCATTTTGTCAGGACTGGATTTGAGCAATCATGCCACAACATCAGGGGCAGGAGAAGGAAGGAAGAGGCAAGAGCATACATCTGGAAGTAGAAACCACTTAATCACAAGTAGTGCATTTGATTGCTACTTAAGGACCTTACCTGCTCTCCCAACCTGAAATACACTGTTCTTTCTGGCAAGGAAATATTTTTAACTTACACTCTATTTTCTTCTACCAATAGTTATGAAACATTGGAGGATTAGGGGTTTTATTTGCTACACTTGAATTGACTTACTGTTGTGTTAGCAATTATGCAAATGGAGGGGAAGGAAAAGTTTCTAGCCACACGTTTGGGTTTTTTTGTTTGTTTGTTTGCTTGTTTGTTTTCATCTGATTTATCAAACACTTAAGCTACTAAAAACTGCCAAGGACATATAAAGGAATTTTTGCTTTAGAGCTGAAAGCAGCAATGGTCAGCTCTTTCAGAAGGATTTTGGCATGCTCCCGAGCAGCGAGAAAGAAACCCAGCGACAGCAGGAGCCCCCCCAGCACCCCGCAGGCATCCTGAGGACTTTCAGAAACTGGGTAGCACCATCTCTGTATCTTATAATCTACTTCCAATCCTTAATTCAAAACACAAAGCCAACAGAAGCTACATCGCAACCCACTTCTCCTGCAAGGCAAATCCAGCACCGACAGCTTTGCTTATCACCTCTCCCTCAGCTGGCAGGCAGCAACCCTGCTACCCAGAGCGCATCAAACCGACAGCCCGGCTGACAGCCTTTGGCAAGATACCACCTACAAGCAGTTCCCAGCCAAAGCTCCTGTTCCCTGTAGAAACAGCATGTTTCTCTCCTAACCCTTAATTGTTGGGCTTTCTCTCCCTTAAATCCAGCTGGTACCGGTACGGCAGGTGGGGCTAACTGAGCCAGGGTGGTTACCTCCAGGCTTCCTGGCTCCCAAAGCAGCAGGTTCCTGTGCCGTAATTACTGTTGGTTAATAGTGCGTTTGGCAAGCAGCGAAGGTTCTGGAAGTTGTTTCCTTCATGCAGTCTTTCCTCTCATTCCTCACCACCCGCTGTCCTCCTTGGCAATTGCTAGTTAAGGTGGAAGTTTTTTAAGAAACTGCTTGTTAAAAGTTAGGAAATGGGGTGCTGCCCGTGCCAGCGGCGATCCTTTTCCCTGGAGGATTAGCAAATGGAGTTGTTCTGTGTCCAGCTGCATTTCTCACATCACGCTTCCAGCCTTGCATCATTTTTGAGGAATAGTTTATGACGGTATGTAGCTCATCCTGAGCAGGGCAAGATGTTACACAAAAGTAGGAAAGAGCAGGAAGAGAGTTTTAAATTAAATCGGTTGGTAGAACAGAAAAGAAAAAGCCAACAAGTTTTGGAGCATCAAGTTTGAGAATAACTGAGAATAACTGCCCTGCATTAGGCTAAATATCAGCTAGATCATCTAAGAGAAAAAACAGTCAATAATTGTGAAACAGAGGAGAGATTAGTGGAGAAGAGGACTATTAGCAGGGGGAGAGGTGATTAAGAGGTGATTACTCCTATAGAGAAGAGAAAGGCCTCGTTCATCCTGTTAAAAAGCATGGAGGGATTATTTGGGGGTGAATTGTAATGAGCCATTAAACAAAAAATACGTTTTTTAACACCTGCTAAAGCTATGAATTTCATTTCCCTTACTCATCTTTTGAAGTGTTTTGTGGTCTGCCTTTAAGATCGGGCCTGAGAAGAGAGAGCTGGCTGGTCCCCGGGTGAGCAGCATGGCTGCAGGAGATGGGGTGTTTCTCTTCTCTATCGTTTGGCTCGGCAGGTTCATTCCAGCGCACAGTGGCTGCTGCAGTTTCACCCACGGAGCTCCCCTAAGGGCGTGTGGTGCACTGGCTGAAATGTAGGGTGTTCTAGGAAGCGCGTATGAAACCGGGTATCTTGATGGGTTCTCAGGTAGCTGGGTGGCATTTATTACAGCCAAACTGGAGATCTCACAAGAGAAAAAATAACATCTTTTATAAACCAGTGGTAGATGCAATGGGGCTGGGGGAACGATTTTCTGAGTTTTCTCAGACTTTGTACAAATAATTTGCAGGTTTGAGTTCCAGCTGTTCTTCATTGACTCTTTGTTAAAACTTAAAATGTAGCTGCAGGCAAGGTTTTGTTTTACCAAAAATGTCACATTATTTCCTTTAACAGGAGCCGAGTCTTGAACTGTTTTCTCATATACAAATGATGTTGGCCTTTTGCAGGAGCCTGTATATAAGATTCTTGGAAAGAAATGGTTTATGGAAATGCTTCTTGAGAGCAGAATTCTGCTCGCTGGAATGTAAGCAGAAGGTGGAAACTTCTACCAAGTTACCTCTCTAAGACATTTTTTACATTTTATTTATAGCGATGCTCAGTGTGTGGCTAGAATTGCGTTCCCTTCTCAGCTGTTCCTTCCCTTGCTGACATGGCAGTTAACAATAGTAACAAATATCCAGCTCTGTATTGAACTCTTATTGCCCGCAGTAAGTTATATACTCGTAATTTATGTCTTCCAACTAGTCTGGAATATTTGGCACTTCTGCTGCTACGTAGAATAGAGACAGTATCTTGAAACTGATTTCTTAACAAATGTCGCTTTCCCAGTTCTAGTCACATTAATGCTCCCACCTAGAAATGTTTCTTCTCTTAACAGTGATTGAAAGCTGTAGTGTAGAGCAGCTTTCATCAGGCAGGCTTTTCCTTGGATTTCAAAGGGACTTTTGTGTGAGTAAAGTACTGTTCAACACTGACAAGGGGGAAGCAGGCACTTGGAGTTTACTCCATGGAGTTTTGGTTTTGGTTTTGTTTTTTTAAAAAGAGGTGTTCTATAGCTTTTATTTCACTCTGCACACATGCTCTATCAGGAAAAACAAAAACAATTAAAAGAATCACGCAAGTGGCTCTTGAAGCGTTAGAGATTTCAGTGCCTGCTCACAGGAAAGTTCAGCATTTTTAATGAAAACAAATTTGATTTGGTGTCTCTTCTTGGAGAATATATTGTTGAGACACTCTACTATTTTTATTGCCCTGATCTTCACTGTTTGCCTAATAACTGATTGTTCATCGAACGAACTGATTGTTCCTTCCAAGCAAACTATGATAGTTAGATGAAGTGCAGAAAGAAGGTGACTTTAAACAACCTTTCACCTGCTCGACTTCTGTTGCTTCCCTGAAGCCTGCATTAGTGATGCTCTAGATCATACTTGGCTAAAAAGGGGCATTAGCCCTGTAGAGCAGCAAAGGATGACCAAAATACAGCAGCTGTCAGACCCTTAATCCTCCTTCCAGTTTATCTACTGCAGCAAAAGTTGCAAACTGTGATGTAGACCTGGCCTTTTATGCAAGCCGTATTTTCTTGAAGGTAGATCTGTTATTTCCGTTTCTCTTTCATGTAATATTTTCCAAGGCAATTTAGGAGGTAATCAGCACTGTACGGTCTGGGACATGGTTGCAGCTGTTTTGTGCTAGTCTTGGTTCAGGGGGAATGCAGAGGAGACTCTACTCAGTTTGGCAGCCAAACTGAAAATGGGGAGGAAAAAAGTTCTGAACAACCAAAATGAAAAAGGACAATTGTTTGTTGTTTTACTTTGAGGAAAACCCAAAACTTCACTTAACATCCACATAATGTTGCAGATGTGGGCTCAAATCCTTTTTTCAAAAGACGTTTGAAGCTAGGCCTCCCACAATGTAGAACACTTTTATGTTTTAAATCAAAAGTGCCTGAAACAAAATATTTCAGAAGCATAAAAACATATAATCCTAGTATTTCCACTTTTTGTCACTTTCAGTTTGACCTCTGGAACTGATTTTTTTGCAAATAAACGATTCACCAAAAAAAATTTGCCAAATTCTTGCATAGACGCAGGTTAGCCTATGTGGGAGCCGAGATGAGAGAGAGAAGATTAATGCGTGGAGGGGCTGAAGCATAATGAAACGTATGTGTACCTCAGAAACATCGAAAAGGACTAGAGCTGGGTATGTACTCGAAACAGCTGAGTTTATTCTTCCTTGTATTTTCTAAAATGTGCCTGGGAATGGTGTCATTATGGCAAGATAAAGCCACTTCTGCTTTCAAAGAGTGTCTGTAAGGAAGAGAAGGAGTCTGCTGTAGCTATATGCTGTTCTTTCTAACAAAGGTTTGGCGGACCAAATAGTATCCATTGCTTTGTATTCTATCTATTGATAAGTATAGGTGGAATTTCTTGTTTATCTCTTTTATTGCTACTGGACACTTATCTAATGGTTTCAATGACTTTTCCCACAATAAACCTTTAATACTTTTTCTGATGATGTGATTGTTGATTGTATTATTTAACTCACATTCCCTACCATAGTTCCTTGCTTTCACGTTAAATTAGTTTACAATTGTTTACTCTGGCCTGATTTTGACATCTGCTGGATCAATTACCTGAATGATCAAAATCTTTTTGAAGCTCAGGGCATTGTTTTCTTTGTTTGCTTTTCTCCATACTTAGAAGACTTGAAGAATTTATAACCTTTTACTGGATTTCTAAATTTACATCGCATTTTATTTAGGATTTTTTTAAGGTAAAGAAAAGATATTGAACAGTGCTTAACATTGACGCTGGAGATAAGCAATGTCACAACTTGTTGTAATTCGGTTGCATAGTTTCAGGCTTTATAAATTCCAAAAGAAATGGAATAAAATTCTTCCAACAGAAGAAATCATGGCATACATGGAGAGGAAAAATGGACCAAGGAGAAGGTTGGTGCTCTGACACAAAATCGCGGATGGGTAGTGTGCTGGCGTGGCTGGGGGAGGAGGCTGGAGCAAGGATGGGGAATTTCAAAATGTAAAGCCTGAAACTGCTAGGGTTGAGGGACTGGGCTAAGAATTAGATGCTGAGGGCTTTGATATGTTATCGAAAGTATGTCCCATTCCAGAGCTTGGGCATCGGATCTAAGATTGCTGAATTTAAAAGGCCTTTTATTAGTGAGGAATAAAGTGTGGGTTTGTAGTCCCTGCCTCTAGAAGGTGGAAAAACTACTGCTGCCATCAGTCACTGTGAGCTGACGCGATGAAAGTACGTACAGAGGTCTAAAGGTCCTGATGCCGCTGGGAACTATTTGACTTTCTGTATGATGCTGCAGATTTCTGCTTTTCCAACTTCTTTTTCTTCTCAACCAGAAAAATGTGTGTGTATGTGCACATGCAGCTAAATTCAGAAGCTAAATTATGCTAAAATTTGGGCTGTCTGGGTAGCTGAACCCACTCCCATCCTGGGGGTATAGTCTGACATTGTTACGTTTTGATTTTGTTACAGCTTTTCTTTTCCCTAACGTAGCCAACAGAGCTCATCCAGAAATAAAAGCAAGCTGAGCATAGTAGAAACGGAAGCGTGCGTGCGTGCGTGCAGGCGCACACCTCGCTCACTCCTAACACCAGTGGAAGCTGCGCGAGGAGCGACACGCTCCATTCGGGAGCAGGAGGCGTGGGAGGTCGAGTGCGAGAAATAGATTCTCCCCTTTGCCACACTGGTTTTGTTTCTTGTTGGGCAGATCACTTAAAAGTGAAATCCTGTTTGCTAAACACCGCGTCGTCTGAACTGGGGCCTGTTCCTCACTTCGGAAGCTCGTTTCGTGCGCCGCGGTTATGTCTGCGCAGCTCCTGTCCCTCCGCACGCGCACCCACGCCAAACGGCCGGCGGTTCTCAGCTCCTTCCCGTGTCCGCCGCCCATTGTTCGCCTTATCGGCCCCATCTCGCCCGCCCCCCCCACGCAGCGGGAACGCTGCCTCTCCCACCCGCGACCGCGCAGCTCCCCGCGTCCCGCTGCGCGCCCGCGGAACGGGGGGGGCGCGCGCCCGGGCACCGCCCCTGGGCGGGGCAGAGGCAGAGCCCCGCCCCGCGGCGCGCTGCGGGCCAACGGCGGGCCGCGGGCGTGAGGGGGCGGTGCCGCGAGCGGCGGCGCGCGCGGCGGCGGCGCGGGCCGCGCTGTGGGGAGGTCGCTCCATGGGCAGCGGAGCGGGTGTGCGCAGGGCCCGCGGCGGCCCGGCTGCTGCCTGCGCTCGGCCGCCGCGCTCCGGTAAGGGCCGCCGCCGCCGGGGGAGGTGGGACGCGCCGCGGCGGGAGGCCGGGAGGAGCCGCGGGTGAGCGCGGGGCAGGACGGCGGCCAGCGGCCGGGGGGCGGCTGAAGGGGCCCGGCGTGAGGTGCGGGTCTCGCCCCTCCGAGCCCGGTTACCCGGAGCGGTGCCGGGCGGGGGCCGAGGGCCCACCTCCGCCCTGCCCCGCACCTCAGGCGGTCTCCCCGTGGCCTCTGCCCGCTACCTGCCGCGGCCGGGCGGCTGCGGGGAGGTCCGTGGCCGCGGAGGACGTGCGGTCTGGCGGCGGGGCGGAGCGGAGCGCCGACCCCCGCCCGGGGCGCGGCCCTACCCTCGGCCGGGGGGCTGGCAGCGCCGGGCGACGTGGCCCCTTCGGGAGCGGCTCCTCTTTGGGTTTTTTTTTTTTTTCCCTTTTCCTTTTTTTTCTCCTCCTCCCTACCGGGGAAATTGTGCTGGGAGAGCAAATTTCTGAAATATCTGGTGCTTTTATTTTTTTTTTTTTTTTCCTTTTTCCGTCGGGACTGGCAATGGCTCGCTCCTAACCAGAGGAGTCTGGAGGCGTTTATAGAAAAGCTGGTGGACGCTTTTCCTTTTCAAAGCCAGAGTCTCCTGAAGAAATATGAAACACTTCTCAGTAATGAAAGGCATGTGTTCTGCGAGGGAAGCTTTTCCCCATCTGCCTTGTAACGCAGGCGTAAGGGCTAATGTTTAGGAGGAAAAAGTGACTGTTGTACTAAACTGTTCAGTTCGGGTTCTGCTGCTACTCTGCAGCAAAAGTTTCAAGTTTTTCCCATTCAGAAACACTTTGTCATCACTTTTATAATTTTCAAAGTGGTGGCATTCTTGTACTATTTGTTGCTTGTCTGAATAAAAAAAAAAACAAACCAAAAAGCAACCTATCTCTAAAAGAACACAGCTTTAAAAGCATGGACTTGGTATGGGAACAGGTCTAACACATCATGCTACTTAAAGTTGACTCTGAAGTTGGCCAGACTTAAAAGAGGCATGTCTTTTAAATAATATGAAAATCTCTGTCTCGATATAAATAGATATCACGCTTGTTAAAAGGAGAGAAGGTTACGTGGGTTTTTTTTCTGTAATTGCAAGGCAGAATTGCAAAGTAGCTTTGTACCCATGAGAATTATATGTGGGAACACAAGAAACTTGCTTAAACATTATGCTTAAATGTTTAATGTAAACCTCACTTCAATCTACTTGAGGTGTTTGGAATTGCTTAATTATCTGCCTTATTTGTATAGTCTCGTGTACTCTTACAGGTACTGACTTTAAACAGTAAACAGAAATTAGAGCAGTTAATTTGTGTTAAATTCTGAAGTTTTCTTCCCCCTCCCCCAGCACACACTCCCTGGAAGGCCTGCCAGATTAATTACAAAAACAACTCCTTTGACCACGTTTCCTCTGATATTTTTAAATTGTTAAGAGAAGTAAAGTAGAAATAATGGAAAAATAATTGAAGTGCATTAGAATAACGCCTGTTGAAATGCATAGTGGGAGTGTTCAAAATGTTGAAGGTGCTACTTCTTCAGTTGGTCTAACCAAATACAAACATATGCAGGATAACCCGTTTCAACCTGCATTTTTAGATCATAATAACTTTTATTTTTATCTAAAAATAGTTGAATTTGAGATTTTGCTGCAGATATGTCTGCAACCCATGTTAAATTTTTAGCTGTCATGTTCGAATTTGTTGTTCTTTTTTTTTTTTTTTTCCCTGTAGTGTTTACCATATAGTGTAAACATTGAGAATTTCTCCTGGTGTTGAGAGCATAATAGCAGGCATTGTGTGAGCTGCTGGAACCATACCTGACTCCGCCACCTGGAGTTTGCTGCTTTGAAATGAATCGCTTAACCTGACATGGGGAAATTTGCAGTAGCATTCTGGTTTTCCTAAATGAAAGGAATGCAGGACGCTGCTTAGTTATGCCAATATAATCTCCCCCAAATTTGTGCATTTTTATGGTGGAACTTTTAAGGTGTGCTAAAGCAGAACAACACCTTTCAAGATAACGGCACTGAGATTTCCAGATAAACTTTGATACTAAAATATTTTTAAATCGCTTCACTTTTTTTGTCTTTCCTTTGATTGCTTTTCATATTAAAAGATAGCAGGCTGAAAAGCCTGCATAACTTCTTTCAGGATGTTTTCCTTTCTGAGACCAGCTGTGATAGGCCACGGTTTCTTGCTCGGCACAGTCTACACAAAGCAAATTCATCCTATCAGATCAAGGCTGTCTATTATCTTAAGAGACAGGATGCTGAATACAGCTTGGTGGTTGATGCAAGCAGGGATGTTGCTCATGGTCTATATCACATCAAGTGTTTTTGCAGCTGTATTCAGTTGTAGTAACATTTCATGGTACAGAGCAGGTCTCAGGGTAGATGTAAAGAACTTGATTCTTAAGGTTTCCAGAATAAATACTCAGGGAAGAAAGTTTTCTCACGAAATAAGTGTGCATCGTAATTAGCTTTTGAAATAATTTCTGCATACCGTTGATTTTTATGCAATGCTGTATATCTGCTGTACAAATTAAAATAACTTCAAACAGTCAAAAACATTTATAGTACTTAAGTTAAGCATTGTAATGTAAAGGAGTATGATCTTGAAAGAAGTTTTGGGTCTTGTCAGTACAAAAATATTACTTCATATGTATTTCTATACTAATCAACATTTTTCCTTTTCTTCCTCCTCCTTCCCTCCCCTCCCCCAATTTTTAAGGATTTCATCTTTGGCTTGTCAAATGGACATTAAGCGACACTGAGCGTTAACTGCGAGAGCTCTATAAGCACAGCGGCTGCTGGGATGTTGCGGCAGAACGGTGGAAGTAACAAGCGTGGTTTGGGATTAGCCCGACTGTCTACCTCCAACTTCTTCGCCATCTCTAATTCGGGAAATTGGGGAATGGGGCGCAGCACCAAGAGCAGCTCTCTGAGCAGCATTAGCTCCAACTCTGACTGCTATGATAATCCTGTTGTGGATCCAGAATACATCATGCAACTGGTGAATGATGTCAGAAAATTTGCAGATGTGCTACTCTATTTGAAGGAAGCCATTCTTTCAGAAGGTGTGTCAGTTCTTCTTTATTCTTAATTCTTAGATTTTTCTGAAACTCTCACAACTCTATTAATGTATTTTTAACTAGTCTTTACTGTGGTTATTCCCCCTTGCCCTTTACCTTCCCCCTTTATCCTCCCTTCCTCCCCTCTCCCCTCCCCCAGCATGATGATTACGGGAAGTAGTGGTTGTTAGTTTGGGTACTGTATTTCCTCATCAGAACACTGTGCAATCTGTTTCATAATCATAACAAGGGAAAATAGATTTTTAGCAGGCTGTCTAGGCTGATGCTAAAAGTTAGGGAGACCATCAACTGATTAGTTTTTAACCACCTGAATTTTTTTTTGTAATATCAAAGAATTCTGTTAATATTTTGGTGATGTTTCAGTTTCCTAGGCTGTTTTGGTTTGGCTTTTAAAAGTCTTATATGCTAGTAGTTTGAGTTGTAAGGTAGAATGTAACTGCACTTTCTTCTTCTACAGGATAAGTATTTACCATCTTCTGCCAGCAGGTGGAAACTGCAAATTTTCTTGCTAATGAGGAGTGTGCATTATTGTGTGTTGCTTATCCTTTAGGGAAATGGTATTAGTCCATTTTTGGTCATCAGCAGGAAAGCTTTTATTCAACTTCTACAGGAATGTTATCATGTTAATAGCTGAAATGACATCCAGAGCGGTTTTGTATAAGATGTCCTGAGTGCTGAGCATTTGCAGTCACCTCTGTGTTTCAAGTGAGTCTGCACACAGCTGAAATAGCTCTGCCAAAAGGTGTGAACAAATCTTAACAGAGCAATAAATCGTGACTAGTGATCACTTCATGTCAACAGTGTTTTTGCTGACCACACAGGATGAGTGGAGTTATTTGTGAGGTGGGGTGTCTGGTGCCTACTGGCACTGAAATGGGCATCCTGTAGGAAAGGACTATCAAAGTACTGAAGTGTTCCAGTTGCCACACAGCAGTTGTTAATTAACATTCAGTTTAAAATTTTGAACTCGGAAGATCCAAAACACTAACATGGAAGACAGGAGTTGTCTTCTTGTTTTATACTGCATTGTGGAATTAATTTGTGAAACAGTGTTGTCCATTTAAAGGATTGTTAATTTATAAAGGAGAGATGTTTCTTTTCCACAGTTGGGAGTGTTCTTTTTGACCTCTGTCCCCAAAATCTCATAATATAGTGAGTTCTGTAATATTGGGCTTGCTTACTGCTGGCTGGAGACAACCTCCTGGAAGCTGCATGATTTGGATTGCATTTCTCCATCTTCTTTATCTTTGGAGATGTTTACAGTTGTCTGCCCAAAAATTAACAAAAACTTACTAAGATGATTGAACAGACTTCTTACACATAAAATTCTGGTTCATCATGCTTGCAGCTTACCACCATCCTGAAGTTAGTTACATGAATTGTTCCAAGGTGGAATCAATTGCAGGGTTAGGAAATGAATGTCTTCCTTTTTGGACAGCGTTAATCTATTGACTTGATGTAGAATTTGTTAAATAGTAAAACTTTGCTCTAAAGTTTATGAAATAAGAACTAAAAATAAATTCTGCTACTAGCTACAGAAAAAATTTTGATGTGTATATGCTGCATGCATCTTCAAGCAGTTCAGAAGGGGCGAATGTAAGTGGTGCAACAGGGTTGCATCAGTGAGCTCTTGTATTTGCCTGGTTACTGTTCCTAGAGTCTGCTGTAGGTCTTTCGGCCTCTAACCACTATTCCTTCAGTTAGCTTCTACATCTAATGTTAGTCGTAGTATTGCCACTTTGGCGTATTTGTCTAAAAACTCCTTTCTACGCACAGTAACTTCACTGTTGACCACGCGGCTCCCTGTTTGCTAGGGCTGGCCATTCCGCTGCTGCGGTCTGCATCAGTAGGTAGGCTGATAGCTACTGGTGCACGCCTTGAATTTCGTGCTGACTGATGGTTGTATTCCCTGCTTGTGTTATCTGAGCTGCCTTGGAAGAGCGTAGCAGTTATTCACCTGTGGTTCACTTAACATTCTCCTGATGTAGTGATACTATCTTGGATGAAAAATCTAAGCTATTTTGGATTATAACATGTGTTCGTGTCTAAACTAGTTCATAAGTGCCTTTGGATTATAGACTTGTACTGTTTTGTACGATACCAATGCAAGTCGATATATAACATGAAGAATAAGTTGAGATCTCGCTTAAGGGGAGAGTGTTATATAACTGAAATTTTCTGTATATTTCAAGGCTATTTCTCTTTGCATTACTTATGCTAACATAATTTATTTCTTACAGTAGTCTCATTGTCATAATGCTGAATAAATTTTGGGTATTGCTTTTCAACAAAGGTAAACCCAGCATTGTGACTTTGATTATTTTCAGACTCTCACCCAACAATGTATGTTGTATAAACTGAAATCTAAAAAACTTGGAAGCTCCTTGCTGGCACCAAGTAGGAAACTTGTTTCTTAATGCTATGTCACATAAAAAACCAAAACACCTCCACCCCACCCCCCCACCCCCAAAAAAACCCCAAACCCCAAAACCACCCACCCCAAACAAAAAACCCTCTGAATATAACTGTCGAGTTGAAAAGTTTGTCAGCTGTTTGGACATGAGGGAGCTGCAGTTGCCTCTTGTGTTGAAGGAAATACCATGTGTTCCATACACTTCAGTTCTTGCTGTCTTTTTTTAAATTCCCTTTTGAATCTAGGCATTGTACTCACTGGGTGTAACGATCTGTTATTAGCAATCCAACCTGAGGCATAGGATCAAGATACTTTACCAATGTCTTCATTAAAGAAGAGGCCTGGGCATTTGTTGAACCTGGGTCAATGAATCCAGTGCTATTTCACAAGAAATTTTTTTATGTAATTCTACTTGATGACAGGCTGAAGCTGTAGTGCTTGAACTTTACAAACAGTTAGTGCATCAGTCTCTTGGTCCAATCTTCACTTAAATTTCCAGATGAGTGAGATTATGTCATATGGCTGATATTAAGGAAGGATAGTTATATTGTCATCATGTCTTTGTGTTTGAACTGAAAGGTCGTCTTCATTTGTAGCATTCGTACTTTATGAGGTCAGAGATAACCAAAATATATTGAGGAGACTCAAAATAAGTCAATCTTCTTTCCTTTCTGATAAGAAGAAAATGAAAACAGTTCCTCAGAAATCCCTGCCTGGAAGGCCGAACTTGAGAATATATGTTGAATTAATACCTAGAAGACTCAGATCATTACCTGCAATCTGTGCTACTCTTAAGACTGTTCATTTGAGTTTTCAGTTTTATCGATGGCGTTCTGTATTCTTCATGTACCCCAGGTTTCACTCCTCTTTCAGTTTTAATGTACGTCCTAAGTACAAACTGTTAAGACATAATGGCTTGAAAGCTGGTGAGTTTTCTCTTTGTGTTTTGAGTTCCAATAGTAACTTTTCAGCTATTGGTTGGGATCGTGAGAACCTAATTGTTGCATTCAATTTGCACCCCTCTTTGAAGAGGTAGAACATACAGTGAAGTACAATCTAAAGGCTGGAGCTATCTGTCATCTTCAGAGGTAGCGGCGCTCAAGAGAAGTAACTTTCCACGGTAGAAAATGTTTTAGGAACTGAGAAGTTGTTTGCCTCCCATGGAGACTTGCTGAGGGCTTAACAGCCTTCACCACAGTATTGAATATATTTAAGAATTTGAAGTGTGAGGTATACTTAAGGTAAATCCTGTAACTTGAAGTTAACTCTTGTCCCAAAGCATGGTTTTAATGTGTCCGCAAGTAAATGCTGGTGAATTTTGACTCCAGGTGACTTCTACATGAATATGTTCTTTTGGCGAATAGGAGGTATGGGGTAACTGCTATATACTGTCCAGTCCTTTCAAAATATAAGGATACCTGTACCTCATAGGAGTTGTATAGAAAGCATGTAAGCCACTTTTTGGGACAAAACATGCAGGACCTACCTCTTACAAACTCTGTTAGAGAACTTATCCATTCAAAAATAGTATTGCTCATTGCATAGATATGCAAAGTTGAGAATCTATTTAAGAATAGGTATTTATATATGAGATTGGCGACACTATGGTCCGTGCTGTTACTGCATATAAAAAATTCCATTGTTGCTTTAAGCATATGATGCCACTGTGTGGTCTTTCCTCAAACGAGATTCATTTACTCAGGTTTAAAAGGACCACACAAAAGAACATTTAGGGCACGGTCTGAGTTCCTAATTAGAAGATATTTTACTAAGTGCTTCACTTTTAAACGGTAAATAGTAGCTTTTACGTGTTTCACGTCAGAGATGGGGGAAACATTCCTGTTTCCTTAGTCTGAAGATAGTTAGCTACTAGTTTTGTGCCATCTGCTACTTTTTTTTTTTTTTTAAGGAATGTAATGTATGCTTCATACTGTAAGGTCTGCCCTTGGGACTGTGGGAAATAATTGTGTTTCATTATGAATAGCTGTAAGGGTAAAATTTGCATGTGGTTTAAAAGTGCAGGAGTAATTATACTTTATACTTTAATATATAATCTTCTTGACTGTACTTCAGAATATATTTTGGAATTATTGCTTGCTTTATCACAAACTTTGAAGTAATCTTCAAAGTGTGGTATTGTGTGCTTCATGTGGGTAATTCTGCATCCTCTTCATAAGCAAAAACTTTTTTTCCTCAAGTTCATCCTGTCTTCAACTGATCTAAATTGTAGCTTATTCTGAAATGTTAATATACCCTTTTTTCCAGATATCTTAGAAAATAGAAGAGCAAGATAAAGCTCTTACCTTTAATCGTAGATTTCTCTTTGAGGATCAGATTTTGCTGTCTGGTTTCTTAGAGCTTGATAAGTTTGGGGGGGGGTGTGTGTGTGTGTGTGTGTTGTTGGGGTTTTTTTTGTCTTTTTTTTTTTTTTTTTTTTTAAACTGAAGCAGAGGTAAAAATACTGGTGAAGCTGGATGGCCTGGTCAGGAATGTCTGCATCCTCTTTATAGTAGCACCAATACTTTCAAAAGGATCAGGAATGCTACCTAACTGGAAACCTATCAGGTCCTTATTTTTGAAGGATAAGATATTCAGCCCAGTGGGACAATTATAAAGGTGTGTCAAGTTAAGTAGTTTCCTCAAAATAAGGAACTTGTAATCTCTAGTGACTTCAAAACCTTGGTTTAGCACCATGGAGATTGGTATTAATCGCATGCTATGCTAAAAGCCAGAAGCTGTCTACTGAATATAGTGCCTGAGGGTCAAAGATGAATGATTTCTCTTCAGTCCTTCCAGGCTTGATAATGTGTGCTTTTTTAGTACTGTCCATATTTTTAGTACGATTAAGGCACTGCAGTATTTTTAGCATTTGATTTTTATTTCTTTGTTTTCTTATAGTGTAAAACATTAATGTCCTTTTTCTGAGGCAGTATTTTTGAAAGTCAGTTTGTCCTGTTTTGCTAGGGAAATCTGAAGTTCATTAGCCATTGCAGTGGAGATCACAGATTGAAATTATGATAATTCATAATACTAGGTGTAATTTTGCTGTTTGTTCTTTATTCCAATTTTGATGTTTCTCAATGAAAGGTGCTGTCTTTGATACACCTTAAACTGGATATATTTACCTGTCTAATGACACCTCACAGTATGAATGCTTGTAGGTGGGCAAACTGCTCTAAACAAGGATCTGAAAAAGTGTTTACTTTTCTTTGCAACAGTCTCTGGAAGGAATGTTTGGGTGTTTTTTTTTTTGTTTGTTTGTTTGTTTTTTGTTGTTGTTGTTTTGAGGGAAGCTGGACTGATTTCTTTAAAATTTTTGTGGAAGATGGTGCTGGTTTTCTGTTTGATAGTATTTTGTGTCCTAAATAAAAAAACCTTTATGGGAGAAGGGAGAGTAAAATGCTGTCAGGGCAGCTAACTTTCAGGGACCGTGAGAACATAGTGATTATCAAATGCGTAAACAATCTGCTTGTGAATTGATTAAATGACCTTCAAGAATCCTCGGGAAAAGGCAGAGGAATTCATGTAAAGCATAGAACATTGTTACTCTTATTCCATGTAGCACAAAAAAAGGGGAAAACAAACTGTCTAGTAGATAATAAAGCCTGTTACAGAAATCACAACATTTAAGGATGTTGACAAATAATCTGAAGTGGAATTTTAATGTTAACCACTTCCAGGATCTGCTGCAGTGTGCTTGTAATATCTGAAGAATAAGTCTGTAACTTATTATTAAAATATGACCTTTTTTGTACTTTGTAGCTCAACTCAGACTTGGTTCACAAGGAACTAACTGCATGGTTTAAAATGTATTAGCCTGTAATAACATTGTTCATCCTCTTGCTGAACCAAATAAGGTGTTAAGAGGTGAATTCTGACAATTTGTATTTGTTGCTTTGGATGTTACTGTTCCCAGAGCAGAGTTGGCAGAAGTGACCTTGTGAGCCAGAGCAGCAGGGAAGCTGGGACTAAAGCAGAGTGGGGCAGGTGTAAGGCAGCTGTAAATAGTAACTTCTGAAGGTGCTCCTGTAGAAATCGCAGCTTTTTCTTCCCCACCAACAGCTGAATTGATGCTACAGTTACAAGATGCATCTAAAATTGTTGTTTTCTTACTATAAAGCTTGTTATCTTTAGGGCTCTATTTTAAACCATGCTAATAGTGTATTTCCACGGCAGCTTAGAGAAGAAACTTGAGCGTGAGCTGCTGTGATCTCACCGCTTCTTCCTGGCACTGGCAGTAGTTTCTGGTGACTGCATAGCAAGCCAGTTCTGGGGGCACATCTGCCTGAAAATTAATCCTGGGAAGAAAGGAACTCGTTTTCAGCCAGATCAGTTCCATGAGCTGACTGTAAGGTTGTACTGAGTATCAGCAACACAGGGAGAAGGCACCTGGCAAAGGAACGAGTGGCCAGAGGTTAAAATGGAACAAGACTGTGAGGGTCTAGGCAGAGGTGGCATGGCATTCCGCCCTGGCATTACAGCATACACTGCTAAACCCTGTGCCAGCCCTTGTCTCCTCTATTGTATGCTAAGTTTCACAGGGGTATATGAAGGCAGGGAGGGAAGTGGAGAGAACAGCAAGCAGAAGATACCCTTTGTAGATGGCAAATTAATCAGCCTTCTTAGCCTTGAGCTTTTGGTGTATTTGAATTCGACAGTCATCTTTTAAACTTGCCTTCCTAAAACTTGCTTCTTCTATGCAAAGACATATGTGCTTCCAGTCTTTCTGACCTGGAAATTCCTTAGTACACCCTTTCACATATCTCTAAGTAGTAGTCACTTCTAAATATTACTTCTGTCAATCTGAAATTGAAACTATTCTTTGACAAATGTGAAATAGTCTTTCAAGCTAAGAGATGTGAGGGATGTAAACAAGGATAAGAACAAAGTAAATACTTCCTTAAATTTTTTTAACAAGTAAAATTATTGCTAAGAACCCAAAGGTGATGGTAGTGGGTTTTGGGTTTGGGTTTTGGGGTTTTTTGGGGGGTTTTTTTTGTTCATTTTTTTTTAACAGCTTATAATGCTTTTTATGGCAAAACTCAGAGAAAAAAAAAAAATAGGCATGTAAACTGCTACTCTTAGTTGAGCTCTAGGTCCACAGCAAGCCAGACACCTCCTGGTCATTTTCCCTTGCTTCCTTTACTTTCGCGCTGTCCTTTCTTCCTGGTCTCTCTCATGAGTAGAAAGCACTGAGATTCCTGGCTGTGAGTCCTGTTCCTGTCCAGTGCCAGATTCCTCAAACTGGAGAAGTTCTGCAAAGAAAGCGTAAGTTTAATGTACTCCAGAGAACTCTGTCCATAAAAGAACTAGTGAAGCCTGAAAGAAGGCAAGCCCACAACAATCCAACAAAAAGTAGTTTACAGTCAAAGTTTATGGGAGACAGCCATAGCCACAAACCATGCTTTTGCCCAGGAATGTTACACTTCAGCTGGGAGAAAGAACTTCCCATTTCACTCCAGATCATTCCACAACCTGTTTTGCCCAAGCTTCTTGTTTTCTACAAGTCTGCCATCTTGCAGGGTTTTGTTAGGGAGTCTTGGACTTTCAGATGCTGGGACCGGAGCCAGAGGAGCTGGGCATTTTCTTTTGCTTTGCAGGTTTGCAATATTAGAGCACTGCTTAATTAATCTGCAGTCATGGAACAATTCTGCTGTTTCCAGTACTTTGAACAAGCGGAGGAAAAAAACAACCTCCTCTTAAAGTTCAGTTTAAGCAGATCTGTGTTCTTCGTAGTCAAAGTGTAAGCTATCTGTTACATGCAGGTTGCTAATGTTGGGTAGTAAATGCTGTTTCTTCAGTTTCAGGGAAGACTGAAGTTAAATAATAACTTAGTGGACCAGCAGATAAGTTTGTGGCTGATAGTACTACCCCTCCCCCAGTTGCATACTCCACATTCCTTCAGAACAAATGTTCACTTGTTGCTATAGTGTCTAAGATCAGCAGTCAGGAGGGGTGTGTGTGTATGTCTTGAAGGCCTGTGAGTGTTTAAAATGTAAAATCAACCCTTATGTGCAGTCCGGATATTTTTGTTGACTTAAATAATTAGCATATCTCTCTTTAGAAAAACTCTGAACTGTTTATAAGAAAGCACAGGCATTTTCCATTTTTGTTTCTTTTGAAGTGCAAAAAATCTATTACAAGGCAAAACTCCATTCTTCTTTTTGCATTTCTGATGTCCAGAAGAATCTCAAAAAACTTAAAAAGCCTTAGCTAGTTTGTTAATTAGAATTACCTTCCCTTTCCGTCACAGCAACTAGAAATTACAAGAAACTGAAATGACAAGATTAGCAAGGTGAAAGGTGTGTAGTGAGGAAGAGGATGAATAGTCAGATTTTCTTTTTTGAATGTAAATGTAAAGTTAGGCCTTTCAACAACAAGAATTCTTCTAATACAGTTTGCAGCTTAAGAAACAGGGGCACACTTGGACACAAAAACTTCTATCTCTCAAAGAACTCTGCCCAAACACCTGAAAGATAAGGTTTGATCCATATCCAGTGTGAAGTCTTGTGTTCTTAACAGCAATTCCTGTGTACATGTAGGAGCTTTTGTGTTTAAAAACAAAACAAAAAACCCTTGCTCTAAATTAGTTTCCTACTCTTGGCAAAACGTATTATAGTGTAGCCACAAAAATATTCCATTTTCTCATTTCTCTGATGCATCGATTTATCAAAGTTGCAACATAAAACAAGAACATCAATACAAGTAATTTTTGTATGCCTAACAGCATAGAGTTATGAGTTGTGACTGGCATCTTAATGATCTTTGACTTCATGAAGATTTCATAGACTAAACCATTCCTTTTCCACCAGTTCCATTGGGAGTGTTTGTTCTTCCTGTTCATGTAGCTAGGTCACAGAACTGAAGGTGACTTGTTTCTTAATTCCAAGCAAGTGTTCATGTAATCTGGCAGTTTGGTTATGTTAGATCTAATGCCTCGTTAATGGATGGGAGTTAGAACTGCATGGCAGGGTAGGAGATCTGATACAGAGCCTGGACCTTGATCTTCGTAGGTAGCTGTTTCCCTTTTTTAAGGAAAGTAGGGATTTTATGGAGGCTCATTCATTTGTCTCCCTAAAATGCCCCTTTTTATAGGAGATTGAGGTGACTCAAAATAGTTGTGTTTGGGTTAAACTTTCATCTTAATGACACTCTTTATAGAACAGTGTAACTGAAAAACATAGGACTTCAGGAGCTCTTTTGTAGAGGCTGTGATTTAGCTGAACAAAGGATTTTTCCTTTTTACCATTTTTTCCTTGTTTACTGTTTGAAGGTACTTTCTTGGGCTGATTTAAAAAAATATATAGGAATTCTTATTTGCCAATTTTGGTTATCTTTAGTTTGAAGACTCTGTCAACTTACGACGAAGGCTGGTTTACCTCTTCAGAGTTGTGTTCTGTGTCATGACTAAACTGCTTCAGATATTTGGGCAAGTCCAGTTATTGCTTAAATCTGAAGTGACAATGAAAGCCTCATTATTGTTTAAATTTCAAACAGCCATGAAAATATATGTAATGCAAGGAGCAGTGAAAAGCTTTTAAAGGAACTTACAAGACTCTTCTTTCTGGGCACTCAGTTACATAGTCCTTTTGCTTGTGAAGCACCATTTAAAATGGCTCCCGTTGCTTGGTCTAGAATGATGCTCAGAGAATGAATGCTGGGACTTTGGTCTCTCACCTTCTTGCATGTCTGTATGTGAAACAACATACAGACTTTTTAGTTTTTTAATGTAAATGGGTATTGGAGGATGTATGGGAGAAATAAGAAACCTTAAGGCTCAAATTCTAATAACTTAAGCAGTTCCGAAGAGCTATTGTAATAATATAGCATGTTCCCTTTTTCAATTGTGTTGATTCTGTGTGCTGTGCTTAACTTGGGTTCAGGGCCCACAGGTGGTTGTTGCAGCGGTTCATTACATTTTTTTAAAGTTCGAGACATAGAATGACCGTGGTGTTACGTATGTTGCTATGCATACTGTGAATGCTAAAAGGAAAGGGAGGCTCTTATTTTGGAAAGAGTAAAGTGTTCCTTCTAACTCTTGCAATGTCTTAATCCTTTTCTAGTTTTAGGAATCTGCAAGATGTGGAAGGCCTGGTGAGGAAGTTCCAGCTAAGATGCGTTGAAAATAATGTTGTCTTTGATTAAAATGAATTGCAGGATTGTAGATCAATAATTTGCAGGAAGTATATTTGTACAGTGGAGTCAACGCACAAGCGTGTCCTCTCTCTCACCCCATGCCTTTTCAACAAGAGGTTTTGACATCTTTAGGAATTGGGGCCAAATTTCAGTGTTGTAGCACAGGATTTCCAAAGGGTGCTCTTCTCTGAGCATTGTATTGAAATTCCTTCAGTTCTTGCAGGTGTGATCAGTTTAGGGCTCTGGGTTGTGAACAAATTTAATGTTTTAGTTGATGTTCTACTTTTGGACTACAGCATATTCTTAGCTCTATTTGTAAGACCAGATATTGCTGAAATAGTTATGGGCAGGGAATTCCTGAAGCATTAGCTTAAAGACTGCTCAATGTTCACAAATTCCTATTGCTGTTTTAGTGTTCATAGTGATATGAATGGATTCTTTAGTAGGATGCCTAAGTTATTTTGCATTTTTGTTTGTTTTTTGGGGTTTTTTTCCTGCGGATTTTTTTTCATTCATTGATTGTATATAGGGTATATAAAATACTTTGTTCTAGATGCTACCACAACTATGGAACTAAAAAGTCTGTCCAGAAGTTCTTCAATGCTGATAACAAGTGGGGAAAAAAATGTTTACTGGAATCACTAAAGTGGAGGTGCAGAGAAACAGAAGAATGTACTGGTCAGCAAAATGGGCTGTGGTCTCAGCACACAAGTAGGTTAACCACTGCCAGCAGAAGAGCAGTTGAAGGAGGCAGCTTTTTGGAGCGATAGTCCTATGCGTTTTGTGCTTCATTTGGTAAGGTGCAAATTGTTTATCTGAAAGCTTAGTGGCATACATGAATTGTGATAGTTGAGTGAAGACAGTTTGTGAAGGGCCTTGAGAAAGTGACCATGATAAATAGCTTAAGACAGTGTTGCAGAAGGGGAAACTAACAGTAGGATTAAGATGGCAGAGTGGTCAAATTAAATGCTCTCTGGTATTCATGTTTAAGCCCTTGTGTTAAGAGCAAGCAAACAAATTCAGCGAGGAATGGAGAACGCTTTCTAGCTGTAGCTGGCTTTGGCTGATGACTAGACATGAGATTTTAGAGAATGTGGCGGAGAACTTAATTTGGAAAGAAAGCAATAGGTCTGGAGCATATAAATAAATCAGATTCTTAATAACGAGAGAAGCTTGTTGTAGAACATCAAATGCTGCGTGCCATTGGATGAAAATTTAAATGCATGGGGCTACTATTCAAATATGTAGTTGACCAAGTTCTGCCTGTTTCTATTATAATTTTCACATTCTGTAGCTTTTACTGGCCTGCACATCCTTTGGTTGTTTTTTTTAATTTAGCATTAACTAGCTGGAATGACAACTTCATTGGTACTAGGGGGAAACACCTGTGTAAATCCAGAACCATAAAGCAAACAAATTCTGTGGTTTGTCTTTTTCACCTTTCTATTGCAAGGTATTTGTGAAGAAATAGTACTCGATTAAAAAAGCATAGTGAGCTGTGCAGTGGGTTACTGTTGTCTTTTGGGGCGTGGAAGTGTCAGTCTGACATCAGTTACTGCTATAATGACAGTGTTGTAGTGTTTTCATACAAAATCATCAAAGATGTTTTGGTGTGAAATATCTGATACCAAAATGTTGTATTGCAGAGGAGGTTGACTGTTCCTTAACCTAGGAAGTGGAAAGATTTTGGAAGTATTTCCTCTTGAGTGTTCAAATGGCTCATCACTCTGTGTCACTTGTGCAAGTTATATAGTCAGGCTTTACTCTCGTGGGTGGTTGTTTCAGCAGGATTTCAATGCTGGAACTTCAAATAATTAATCCTTTGTGTTCACCAGTTTTCTAGACAACTAATGGTACTAGCTGCTGCTTTAGTGATTTGAATCCCACTTAAAATCTAAGTTGATTTTGTGTAACATTTTTCTTTTAATCAACAAAACAGAAATGGAATACTATCACATCCTGTAGCAGTCCATACTTGTGTTTAAAAGATCCATTAAAAGCAGTGCACAAAGTAATGCACCTCTTGTTTAACACCATATAATCTCATAATCCTGGCTTTGTGTGGTCTTTTGAAAACTAGGTGGGCTGGCAGCAATAAAATAGCTTCTTTGCTCAATCAGTGACTTAGGCTAAAAGTGGAAGGAGCAGCCATGTAGAACAAATAGTATTTTGGACTAAAAGTAAAATGAGTTAAAGGTTAAGTATTTTTTTGGTAATCTCTTGATGTGGGTTAGCAAAGGTTAAATTTATTTTCTTTTGAATGAATAAAACAAAACTTTCATACTACCCCTTCTGTGTGCCAGTTTGGTATGGCAAGGTCAAGTTTCTGGGGATAGTCTTTCCTTTTCTGACCTGTTCTTTTTTCAGAAATTTGTGCTGTGAAAGTTGAGTGAGTATTACTTCGTGTGTTTTCAGAACTTGAACCAATATGCAAGGAACATAGTTGCTTAAGGCGTAAAAGTTTTCTCATTTTATTTTAACAGTGTCTTCCGTTGGCAGCTGCTCAGTCCAGGGACTACTTTACTAAGTTTTAGTGAAATGCCCTTGAATAAGAAATCAGTAGCATACTACTAAAAGTATAGTCGCTGATCCTGATGGATGTGACTTCCTGGTGAAATGTGACTGATCAGGCTTATTGCAAATGTGTTCATCATAAGTGGACGTAAGACTACATTCTTTGACAATTTACAATTCTGACTTAATGTGTTCTGAAAGTGCTGAAGCATGAGCCTCACCTAGTTTTATTCTTAAACTTCTGGAAGACTTAGGGAAATGATATGAACAGTGGCTAAAATGGCCATGTAGTGTGTGCACTCTCATTTGACAGAAACAGGTAAATAAGGAAACTCTAGCAATTTTCATTACTGGTTTCTGGTCTTTAAATTTTGGGTTAATAAAAGATTAATGTATTCTAAAGATTAAACTGCATGGCTGAACACATCTAGGTTAGGTGACTGGAATCTCAAGGCTAGTAGAATACAAAAGTTGAAGGAATGTAGCGTACAGCATATTGAAATAGATTAATGAAAAGCTGCATTGTGGTAGGTTTTTTCCAAAAGGCTTCCCCACATACACAAATGGGGAGTTCATCTATGAATTTAAATGTGAAATGAATGTGAAGTAACAACTGTTCTGCTGATGTCAGTTGGCAAACCAACATAATGAAAATATTTAACTGCTTTCAGTGTAGGCAGAATTAGAAGATTTTGATTATTCTGATGTATTTTGCATGTACACCATCTATTTTCTTGACTTTTTGAAAAGATTTTTTTAAAGACATCTTGATTTTTATCACTTTCCTTTAATTTCTGAACAGGAATCTAGTCTTGGTTTGCCCTATTTACATAGGCAAGAAGAACTTCTCAGAAGTACAAAATTGGCCCATAATTAAAATGGGGTAGGAATGTTAGCCCAGTTTAAAAACAAACCAACCAAAACCACCATAGCTTAAGGTCACATCAGAGGCTAGTCAGCATGGTTAATGGTCGAATCTAAATGGATAGACTGATGTATTTTGGCCAATCCCTGATAGCAAATGACAAATCTGAAAGGGCTGTTTGGGTATTTGTTGTACATAAAAAAAGCTAGACATGCTAGAAATCTTACCTGGAAGGCTGGACTAACAGGGGATAGTTTGGTGTTTTATTCAAGAGCAATTTTTCTGCAAAAATTGCAAGCCTGTGCTTTCACCCTCTTTATTTAAAAAAGACAAGAGAGAACTTCCACCCTTAAAATACCAAAAAACCTGTAAATATCAGGTGCTTTTTAATTTTAACCTAAATTTGTACAGCCCAATTTTAAGATCAAATTTCGTAGTTTAGCAGGAAATAGGCCACTGACTTGCCAAATGTTAAATCCTTTCTTGTATTATAAAAACATTATTTGTATATAATAAATCAAACATTGCTACTTTCAATGTACTGTATTCAGTAAGCTATTTGCAGGAAATTGGTATGCATTCTCACTGAATTGGATTGGTATATTATTATTCTGAAAAAAACCTCCCAAACCTTAATGCTTTTATGTCAAATGTAGGGGTTTGGGTTACTATTTTTCTGCCCTTCTTTTCCTCATTCCTAATCAAACTTCACATGTTAAATTTTCTTCATTGAAAGAATTGCTTAACTGTTTATTTTCCATACATTGTCACTTTTGCTGCAATATAATGTGATTAAAACATTGGTTGCAGTGGATTCTGGAGCACATGTTGCCAAAGACTGTATGAATTTGGTGTAGTGTCTTTTGATGGTGCCATGACAACGAGGGTTGCCATGACACTGATTAACAAAAAAGCTAGGGCTGCCTAGCTTGCTATTTTGAAAGCTTCAAGTACGATGTTTCTTGACACAGGGATGGGTAGGTAGCTTCTAATTCTGCATCGTAACACAGGGTTGAAATGTGATGACTTCACTAGTGCCTTTGGCGGCTTCCAGCCTTGTTAAGAGATTTTACAAGGATAAATTCTTCCAGAAATTCTGAGGTTTTGTTTTTCAGTAGATTAAAGCGTCTCATTCCTTACATCTGCAGCATGTTTATACAGATGAATAAAGGAAGAAATATGATAGCTGACTGCCGTTTTCTCATCACTCCTGAACTGTGGCCACCAACAAATAAAATATCTACACCACTATTAAAGGAAAAAAGTTTTGTTGATTTTATGGCTGTACAATCAAAGAAAGTCATGCCTAGCCCATATGTTTATTGCCTTACAAAAGCTTCCTTGAGACTAGGCTAGACAGCAGTGACATAGGTCAACTTCACTATGGTCAAACCCAAGTGTAAAACACACTTTCACTATGTATTTGGTCAGTTCTTGTTGTGTTTTGAGTGTGATAGTGACCTCTGTCAAATCAGACAAATATGGCAGGCTGTTAATCATGTTAGAATGGGGCTGATGGGGGAGGAGGGCAAAAATAAAATGATGGGTTAATCTGGGACTGTTTGCCAAACTGCAGATGTAGGAATTAGGTGATTTCCACAATGTTCATTGTTGTGTGATGGTTTTGCCTACTCTGTGATGCTCACTGGGAAGTCTCATAGCCTGGATCAGGTTCAGAACTGCGTGCTGACAGTTTCCTAGTACACAATACGGACATTGATGAAGATAATAGTAATGTGATTTTAGTTTAAGGTTGTTTTGCTTTGAATCAGCTTCATTCCAACACTGACTTGCTTTTTTTCCCCCTGACCTAGGTGGCATAACTAGTGATACTGTGTAATCATTCTGTGTAACATAATGGAAACAGGATGTAATTTACCTTAATACCAAAACAAGGGGTTTTAGTAAATACGAGTTGACAGCCTTTTAGCCAAGATGTTGGTCTTGCAGATTGAAATGTTGGTTACTCAAACTTATTTCTTCTGAATCCTTCCAAGATCGAAAGCGATGAGGATCTGACTATTCACACTCCGTAAGGTGAAACTTTAATAAAAAGTTCTGGATCCAGATACTCGGATATCGGGGAAATTGCTTCCCAGTTTATGTGCTTGTTCTTGCCACCACCTTGCAAGACTGTTCTGTCTGGCTTGTCGCTTTGTCCTGAAGGAAACGGGGATTTATGCAGCAGATGTGAAGTGGTACTTAAAACCAGAATTGCGGCTCCTGTATTTCAGTGGAAGTAAAAGCGGAGCTGAAGTACACAGTCCTCAGCTGATCCCAGGAAAGCAGCAATTTACAAAGGGAGTTCTCAAAATGGGGACTAGGCCTAGCAAGGGTGATGGTTAGTTTCTGCCACTGGCTATGGCCCAGCGGCTTTGTACACAACTGGCATTTAAGTGTTCTCATCCAGTTGCATTTATTAATGTTCTTAAACTAGTGGTAACACCCATAGAGTGAGTTAATGGTAGACACTTATCAAAGACAAGGCATTTAATCATGTTCATGAGGGTAGACGGAGAAACTGTGCAAAAATAGAAGTTACCTTGTTTATAGTATGATTTTCACAGCAAGTGAAATGAGTTCATATACGTTCTGCCCTATAGTCAAAAGAATGGTTTATGTATATAAACTTGTGGCTGTAGAGAGTATGCATGGCAGGTTGTTCCTCGCTGATAGTACCTTTCACTGTGTAACATTCTTGAAAGCTATTGAATGCATGAAGTAAATAATCACATCTTTCTACTTGTAAAAAGCTTCTTATGGAAAGCAGGACCTTATTAGATAGTGTGAACTAGAATAGTTGCTTTGAAAGTCTCATATATAACCCAACTTCAAGAATTTTTCATAGATGCGTTCTTTTCAGTTGGTTTATCTGGATCAACACCCTGTCTTTCCTTTTCATCAGTGTGACCAACTTCAGTTCTAAACAAACTTTTAGCTACAGCAAAACAATAGTTGTATTAGTGGTTCCCCTTCTCTTATGACTGGTGGAAATTGGGTAGTAGAGGGAGAGTCTGCTGCTGTTAGAAAGCATTTGTGTTCTAGGTGGAGAAGTGGCAAGCAGAATGGTGCGTGCATCTTCTGTACGGGTCCGAACAGCGATGTAGGGTATGCGATGGCCACGGAGGGGAAAAACTGTGTGTTAGTCTGTATTTAAACTTGTTCTGGCAAATGTTTGTCGAAATAAACAGCTTCAGAAATGTTTGGGCCAACAATAAATCAGGTCAGACAAAAGAATACCAGCCAACTGACACAGCAGTGCCTTTCCTGACTGCGTGTATTGTGACCAGCCCTGACTTGGCAGGGAGGGTGGCTGGTGCTGACAAGCTTGATGAGCAAATTTTTATTTTGTTTTGCATGAACAGAATCCATAGCTGTAAGGCCATTATTGCTTGCTAATGTTTGCTAAACAAAGGCTTCCTGTTGAGAAATACCTAAAATTAGAAAGTAGGTAGCTTACGCTGTTTTTACATTAAAGATGGATGAGTGGTTATAAAATATGGTGACCGAAACCATTGAGGAGTGGGATGCTGGTGGCAACACCGTGCTGCTGAGATGGCTTGGCTAACACTGACAGGCTTCCCAGCTGCTTTGTTACATCATTCTTGTGCGTTAGGTTTGTCAGCTTTGAATACATGCTTTTTCACCCTATTCTTTTCTCCACTTCTCCTACAGAGTATGCTTTCCTGTGGTTGCCTTTACATTTTGGAAGAGCTTGTTTTCAGCTAATGTAAATGATAGTTTAAACCCCAATGAAAGAAGATTTGCAGATAGGCTACTAAGCTCTCTCCAAGCCTTTTTTTTTTTCCTTTTCAATTTTAAGAGCTCTGGGTTTTTTTTCTTTTGGGAAGTAGGGGGCTGACTGATTCTTCCAGGAGATTCCAGAAAACTGTAGTCACCTAAGCAAACAGCTGAACTCACATGCCCAGAGAAGTCCTCTGTGCTGCAGGATCACTGTCAGTTGCAGTCCTCTGGGCCCGAGTACTAACTAGTCTTCTATGGTATTGCAATTCATGTCATTAAGCTTGAGAAAGATTTTTAAACTCGATATAGCATCCATTGGTGGAGGAATTTCCTGCTTGACTTCATGTAGATAAATGAATGTGTACGGTGAGACAAGGGACAGAAGAAAAATGGAAAGTAAATATTAATTTTTGTGACTGCTTAAGTCAGATTGAATTGCTGCAGAAACTTGTTGGAGACACATTTCCTCATGCATTCTTTTCACTGTAAACAGTATTTGCTCTGCTGTTGCTTTGGTCTCTTAGCCATTTTTGGACTCCTTAGGATTAAAGCTGTGTTTCTGTTAATCTGGCATATTTAGATTGTTTGACTACCTGAGGTTTATAAATCTGTCCTGAACAGGAAATCTCTGTTTTGGTGTCTGTTTGGCGAGTGTCAGTCACTGAATGCGGTGTGGTTGCGGTTCATGATGGCTTCTGCCCCCACCTCTCCCCAAGCGCTGCTTGTGTCGCAGACCTTTTGTCTTCTGGAGGCACAGAAACAATGTTTCAGATATTTTGTAAACAAATAATACAGTGATGGAATACAAAGACATCTCAGTGGGGTGTAGCCAGACCTTTGCTTTTGAAAGTACAAATAACTAATGTCATGCTTGAATGCATTATTTTAGTGATAGTCTTCTCCTGGATGGTATGATAAACATCTAATTCAACTCAGCAGTTGTTTTCAACTTGCATTTCCCTTTGAAGCTTACTGCTTCTGTTTCAGACTTGAAGAGCTTTGTGTCCCTTAAGTTTGTTTTTTTTCCCCCTCTCTCCTCCCCCTCCCACCAATTTTGCCTTTTTCTCCAACTCTGTTGGTCTTGTAAGATATTATCAAATCTTAGTATTAAGAAACTGCATTTGGGGATCAGATATGCTTTAACTAGTCTTCTGTATGATTTTTTTTTTTCCTTAACCTAACCTGTAAGGAACCTCAAGAGCCTGCTTTATCCTGTAATGACAAGCCTGTAGTTGTGGGTCACACTGAACTCCCCAGGAAAATTAATGCAGTTTGTCGTACGCCTGTGATGCACTGCTTCCTGAGGACTCTCAAACTGGGAGTAATCTGTAAATTGGTTTGGCTGCTTTCCTGCCCTGTTTCCCCTCCCCTACTTGTTAGGGGTCCAAAAGACTACCCACTATGCCGCCAAAAGGACCTGTCTGTGGGGTACGTGCATGGGTATTCCTGATCACGTGGTTAGGAACTCTTTTCTCTCCAGCCACAAGTGGACATATGTACAACAGAAGACGGGGACACCTTCATCTTGGCTAGGCAAGAGATGCAGTTCTGGTCAAATGGTGCACTTGTGCAGACCATCTCTAGCCAAGTGACCACAATATTCATGCCCTTCACGTGAGGACTGCATATATTCTGGTTAGACAGAGACAGCTGATGTGGAAGGTTTGTGGCGTATAGCCTTCGAATGCCTCCGTAAAAACCTATCTGTCCCAGTCCTGCCAATATAAATCAGTAGTCTCAGTGAAGGATTGTGGAATATTTGTCTGCCTGTAGAGGTTTGTAAAAAGAGATGAGACACAACCTCCATAGACTACCTCCTCCTTAAGTATTTCAAAACTTAAGTCTACACTCTAGACATGTTTCTTAATGAACTAATTGGAATTACTTTTAACTAATATCCTGTTTCCTGAAAATAACATGTTACTATAATTTTCAGATACATTTTCGATGTTGTCTGATCCGCTTTGGGTTTGTGGGCATCAGTACAGCTCTGTTGTCTTTCCTTTTCCCCGTTGCCTTTGCCTGGAGCTGCCCAGTACTCCCAACAGCATTTATTCTTGCCTTGATGGAGTACAATTGAGGCTTGGATGGATTAAAGCCTGAAGGGACCATTAAAATTGTCTGGTTTCATTTTGACAGCTATAGAATTTCTCCAAGTGTTAGAAGGTGGCAATGGCCATGCTGGCTTAGACTAAAGCTGTGTCTAACTCAGTGTCTGAGCTCCAATGACTGCCAAAAGTGAAGAGCTAGCAAAAAGTAAAAATGATAAGTTGGACATATCCTCTGAACCCTTTCTGCTTAAGGGAGTTCTTGAGCTGTTGCAGGTTACATTGTTTTAGTACAATGCTTAGTAGTTCAGTAGACTAAAGAGTAGAGTAGTTGAGTGAAAAGAAGTTCTGGAGGCAGGTTCAAAAGGAATTAAATGAATTCAAAGACAGCAGGTCTGGAAGCAGTTACTGAAATGCATAGGAGCAACTGTGGTGCAGCAGTTGTGCGTGCTGGGGGACTGGACTGCAGAAAGCGGCCAGTCTTGTCTAGTCTCCTAAGCAGCATCGCCCACTGCTGTGTAAGGCACAGGCTAGCTGGACCCGTGGCCTGACCTGGTAAGGTATTTATTGTCTCAGTAGTAACCCACAGGGAAACTCAAAAGAGCTTGTGCAGTCTCTCCTTGTTTCCATGTAAACTTCTTGTGTCAATGCTGTGTTTTGGCAAGAAATTCCACAGGTCTCTCGCATGAACCATCACACTTTTCTGTTTTGAATCTGGTTCCTGCTTTCTCTGTCGAGTTATCTGAAGTATGTTATTTTTAACTGAAAGACATTAGTAAGCAATTGATCCTACCCGCTATTTTCATGCCTTTCATCATTTTCTAATACTCTTCCCTATCCCCTACAAAGCATCCAAGGTCCCAGCTTCTGCTATTGTTGCTTGCATGGAAACTGCTTCAAGCCTGAATTGCTTTCCCCATTAAGTTCCAAACTCTGAGCTATAGTATGCCTTTAGATCAATGTGTGTTTGTCATAAACTGCCTCTGCTACTAATGTATATGTACTGAATCATAGCCACATTTAGTAACAGCCTCTTAACATTTTTTGCCTTTGCTGTGTTTGAGTCCTCAGTTAAAAACCATTATGTATACATGTCATGGTTTAACCCCAGCCAGCAGCTAAGCACCACACAGCCGCTCACTCCCCCTCCCCCTCCCAGTGGGATGGGGGAGAGAATCGGAAGAGCAAAAGTAAGAAAACTCTTGGGTTGAGAGAAGAACAGTTTAATAACTGTAATAAAATAATGATAATTAAAAATTGCAGTGAAAAGGAAAACAACAACAACAAAGAGAGGAACAAACCCCAGGAAAAACAAGTGATGCAATGGCTCGCCACGTGCCGACCAATGCCCATCCCCAAGCAGCGGTCACTGCCCCCTGGCTGACTCCCCCCAGTTTCTATACTGAGCATGATGCCATACAGTATGGCACAGCCCTTTGGCCAGTCTGGGTCAGCTGCCCTGGCCGTGCCCCCTCCCAGCTTCTTGTGCACCGGGCAGAGCATGGGAAGCTGAAAAGTCCTTGACTGGTGTAAGCACTACTTAGCAACAACTAAAACATCAGGGTGTTATCAACATTATTCTCATCCTAAATCCAAAACACAGCACTATATCAGCTACTAGGAAGAAAATTAACTCTATCCCAGCTGAAACCAGGACAATAGATGTAAATGAAGATAAAGCCACAACTATCTTTCGTAAATTACATACAGCTTTCTTAATTTACTGCTGTGTAAGATGAGTTTTCCTAGACTTCTGTGTCCCCTGTTACGGATAAAGCTTCCTACTCCCCTCCAGCAGGAAAAAACACGCAAAGTGCTGCTGAATGGTAGATAAAGTTTTTGCCTTAGTCTGCTTCCTGAGTCAAGGTTTTTCCTTTGACCATGTATAAGCTATTCTGAGTTGAAAAAAAATCTCCTGATATTTGACATCTGGGGAGATAAAGCCTGAAGCACAGTAGTCCTCAGAAGGCTTGCTTTTGCACTTGATACAATCACCTGTAATTTGTATGTAGTCCCCCCACCTACCCACCTGACAGTAGTGATATACTGTACTGATGTGTCATCTTGTACTTTGATTCCTCAGAAAAATTTAGGTGCCTCTAGCCTAAATATAATGTCTTGTAGCCAGAACAAAATGGCTCAGATTTGAAACTGTTCTCTGAGTAACACTGGATCAGTTTGCACTGTACTGTAATTGTCTGTATTGACCTGTTTGTTATCATGGCCACAGACAACACAGAATTGCCATTCCTTTTTGCTCAGTGGGGAAGTGAGTCAGCTTGTATTAGATCCTCTTTTTCTTTTTCATAAGCTAGACTTTTCTGAATTTGAAAGCTTTTTACCACAACTTGCAACGCAGCACTCTAGCACATGTGAAACCTTAATTCCGTGCACCAGCACCTTTTCTGTAACAGAACGGAAGAGCTTGTGGTTTATCCTGTGCCATGTATGCAAGAAGAACTTTTTTTTTAAAATAAGGCAGCAGGGCAGGATTTAGGGGCATATAGCAAGAGGTATATGCTGTAAAAACCATCGCCCTGTATGTATGCTTTTTTGAGAATTTTTCTGATTAGGCCTAATTCCACAAAATAATCTAGATGTTCAACTTCTTTATGAGGACTGACGTGCTTAAAGACAGACCTTTGCTTATATACTAAAGATGCTTAAGATTTGACTGACGTGTGAGTTAAAAGCTAGCCAACGTTTGGCAAAAATCTTTATTTAATTCTATGAATAAACAGAAATGGTGTTGAATTTGTATCAAGTGAAGAAATGCCTAATGAGCAATCCAAACCTGCTTTTGTTGATACTCTTTTTTTAATATATGTAATTATCAAAATGGTGGTTGATTAAATGACATGAGAAAAAGAAGATGGTATAATTCAGAAACCTTAGGGCATTGGTGTAGAGTCTCTTTTTTTTTTTTTTTATTAGTATACTTGCTTGACTTTTTGGGAGAAATGAGTTTATATGTAAACAGCATACAACATTGCAAGTAAACTGTTGGCATTGTTTTTTAACAATTACTTTGTTCTAAGCAGGTGCAGCTTCCATATGGCCTAGACTTCAGTGCGGCTGAATGCCATCAAAGTGGTTTGTAATGTGATTCAATGTTAATTACTGTTTTAATGTAGTTTCTTCTTTACTTTTTTCAGAAAATCAAGATGGCCTGCATCAGGTAGTACACGAACGCCTCGGGGAGTTGCTACGTGTTTTAAAAGCAGTGATAAATAAACATCAGACTCTAAACTCGGTCGATATTCTTAGTGCTGTAGGAACAGTTATTGCAAAAGTAAAAGGTAAGGAATTACTACCTTTCATATTCTTGGAAAATTGTAATTAATGACTTGATTGACTCTGGCTTGGAGTTATAGATAAGATTCTATGTATACAGAAGAAACAGGGTTGGTTTTTTCTAAGAGTAATACCTTAACACTTGTTTAAAAATACCTTCTTCAAGTGAAAAGTAATATTAAATAGCTTGTTCTACTGTTGATGTAATAAAATTCTTCTTATAGGAAGCTGGCTGCAAATCCACACCGAATTCCAAAAGCACAAACCTTTGATCTTGAGCTTTTCTTTACCTGTGTATCACAGAATAATAAACTTTGCATTTATCCACTTAAATATTTGCCAAAAATCTTTGCTTAATTCTTGAATTTGTAGGGATGGTGTTGTATTTATATCAAGTGAAGAAGTAACCAAATAAGCAATCCAAATCTGAATGGCCTAATACTTAGTTATAAATTCCACAGATGGATCATAAGCATGGTAAAGGTGTCAACAGCAACAAAAAAAGCCTTGCAGATGTATACGTTAATACTTTCTATTGCTGGCCTTTGCTGCTGAAGTTCTCTGCGTGTCAGACAAATGCAAATGGTGAAGCACACAATTGCTCCAGCCCCGTAAACCGTAGCTCTTTCTTTGCTGTGTAGCCTTTGACTGCAGCTCTCCCTACTCTGGAATAAGTCCAGTATATTACTGTGGAACCAGTACAGTTTCTTCCATGTGGTGTGGAGAATGCTTTGAGTAGGGTTAAATCTCCACCTCTTGCCTGTGTTAAATCATGTGGATCATCTTCCTTCAGAGACATGTAATTTAGTTTTTCTCCTTGTTCTAGGGTTTTTCCCCTTGTTTCCTAATTATCTTAGTATGTCTGAACATACACTGCTGATTGAGTAAAGTAGGAATATCGGTTAAAATGCTAATGTGTTTAGCTGCCTGATTCCTATATCTAGGATTCTTCCAAGCTTCTTATGGTTTCTTCCTATTGATCTATAGTTTTGCCAGTTTGTTTGATCTTGGCAGGTACGAGCAGCCCACTTTGCATTTTCTTCCTGTTACATGTAGAGTTTCCTATAGATCTGTCCCTGGTATTTGAAATGATCACAGGATTGTAACTCTGCAACTTCTGAACTTGCTTTAGACAATTGTACATAAGAGTAGAAATGCAGAGAGTATCCCTGAGAGGCTGCTGTTTGTCTCATTGATCTCGGGAAGAGTTAAGTACACATGTACAATGGTAATCGGATATTTACACATGAGAACAGGGTAAATGTTTATTGAACATAATTCTACGTCCACCTTAGACAAGCTGTTTCCATGCTTAAATGCTATGATAAGATGACTGTGTGTCTTCCACTCCCCCCTAATTTCAGTGGACATTGTTCAACTGCTCTTTAGTTTAAGAAATGTTGAGGAGAACTGACTTAATGTATGCAAGTAAATCAAATTACATCCACCTTTGCTAAATCATGTTTCCAAAAGCTATTGCAATAATACCTATCCTCTCTGGACTACATAGTTTATCAGTATTGTTCTTGATATGCCATGCCCCAAATTGGTCACTGTCTATACTGTCCAAGTTTACTGTTACAGAGTAAAGCAGTAGAATTACTTTCCTTGTCTCACATGGTAACACTGTTGATTGATTCCATAATTATGTTGACCTTTTTGTTAACTTTTGTGTTCGATTTAATGTTTGTGATAAGTCCAAGGTCACTTTCTGTAGTTCTAGTGCTGAACTAGTTTTCCAGTTCTAGATTTATGTGTTCTCCCTCCTACCCCTCTACTTCCGAAGTGGAGAATTAAGCACTTTGTTGGATTACATGATCCATTCCTCCAGAGTACTTGTAGCCTTCTGAATTTGATGCCGTACATATTTTTTTTTTTTCTCTTCTTGGTGCACACTGTTCCATCATACAGTTTCAATAGCACTGAACCCTGGGCAGATACATTGGTGTTTAACACATTTTCTTACATGCATCTGTTTCTGCCAGGTTTGAGTAGCTGTTCTTTAAATAGTTATTTTGGGATTCGTTTATTTGTCTTGATAGTGAGCAGAAGAAATAACTTTAGTACTAAGCCTTTTTTTGGCAATACAGATATTCATTAATACTTTTTAGCTTTTCCCCTCCTGAACAGATTTTAGTTCATATAATTTATATGTTTGCACTTGGAATAAACTAATGTTTGTGTTGTAGAGTTCACTCACTGTTAACATACTGAGTTTATGAGGAGCTACAGTCATGGAGGGATTGCATTATTTCCTACATGGAAAGAAAAACTACTGTTAGGAAAGCACTGTGCATATTGTATAATTACACAATTTTGAAAGTAACTCTAGTCTTCATTGTTGTAAGAATGCCACTTGAAACAAAAGCAGTACGGTCATGCCTTCCAGTTTTCTGTCAAATGTGTTGAAATGGGTCAAGCTGTAAGACTGTACTTCAGGTACATCTGAAAAGTCTGTGTCCAGCCGTAGCTCACTTGAACTATCTTAAATATGATCTTGTATGATGAGAAACCTCTCAAAGAAAAAAAAGCATGAAAGGAGTTGATTTTGTTATGGTAGCGGTCTTTGTCCTTGAGCTGGAACTGAGCTCAAGTTCTGAATTTTTTTTCCGCTCTTGGTTACATTACTCTGTGAATAATTTTCTCATTGGCAATTGTTTGACAGTACTGAAAATCTAGCTTTAGGACTCCTGCTACAGGATCCAAAGTACAGTGATGATATGGTGCACAGTGCTGATCTGATACAAATGTGTTCTTCCAGCTTGAATAAATAAATAAAAAGTGCAATTGCTGTTCATAGCACTCTCACTCATTTCTCATGGAGTTATTCATCTGTCTCATAAGCAGCATACGTTCTGGACCTAGAACAGAGAGGCTGGCCTAAACTTTCTGGTTGTTCTTTGGCTAAAGCAAACACGAACTCGCTCTGTGGCGAATCGCTGTTCCTGTGGTCCAGCGCTGTGTGACCTCGCCTCGCAGAGTTCCCAAGTTAATTGCAAGGAAAGGGAGCTCTGGATCACACTAAAGGTGGTGGTCTTGGGCAGTCCTACCTCAATATTTGTAGCCTTTGATACAAACAAGTACTTTCGTATGAAGACTTTAGTAACACCTATTGGTGTTTGCTCAGCCATTTATTGTATTCCTCATGTATCTGGAGATGGAAACAAGGAGTTACAGGGCTTCAGCTCTTTCCGCCTGGTACTTTGGTCCTACTCTGAGAACAGCAAAACCTTTGCTGTATGAAAATGGCCTACCTCCCCCCAGTTTAACCTGCAGTAAATGTGAAGGCAGTTTGTCTTCAGCATCTGTTTGGTTTTACAGCTGGTTTTTGTGTGAAGATCATACTGCTCCATGTTTGTATTCAAACCAAAGTGTATGACTGCTGGAACTGAGGCGGCTGAAGTAAAAATACAGCATGTTGTGGTGAATTGTGAGCATATCAGACCTCAGGTTTGCTTACAGTGGCCTGCCGGTAACACATGCGTTCACAGGTTTTCAGCTGTGGTTATTTCAATAGAAGTAATGTAACTTTTGAATAAACAGGAAGCTTCAAGAATGTGAGGAGCTGGTAGGACAGAACCAGTATCCTCTTTCTTCTGTCTTCCCAGGCTGTGTTAATGGGACATTATGAAAGAAGTTAATCTGACTCATCTGTTTCTTGTCATTGGAGGACAGAACTATAAAAAGATGTGGAAGCACTCTGTATCTGTAGTCAGATTTATGACTAGGAAGAAGATTAACCTGGCATGGAAAATTTCTCATGTTTATTTAGGAGAGAATGAAATAGAAACAAGCTGGGATTTACACGTGATATCCCCCCTGCTCCCCCCACTTCAGAAATAGAAGCATAACTGGTTTAGGTTCTAGAAAGACCTTTTTGAATCTTTGCATAATGCCAGGGTTTCAAATCTAGTTTGTATTTGGAACTTGGTTATTTGGAAAATGGTTATTTTAACAAATGACTGCCTTTGCTCTTAATGAAATCAGTTACAGTAACTCTGGAACCAGTGACTGGCAGTGACTCTAGCTTGTGAAGTATTCTCCTAAGTTTGACAAGTTGAACTGTGATTTAAACATGATGTCCAGTGTAGACAGACCACCCCCTTTAAATTACCACAAGTGGGAACATTTTGAATACTAGCAGAAATTAGAGTGCTTGTGCCCCTCCTTCAAGCCTCTCAGTCATTTCTCAGGTCCTTCAGTGGGAATGATATGAATGTGCTTGTAGTTCTGCTTTGGATGTCTAATGCTTTGCCTTTTGGACAGACTGAACAAAAAAATAGCTATAGCATGTTATCTTAATCTTGCTCCAGCAAATTATGTTTGGCAGAACAGATAATGTCAGACTTTTACCATTTTAGACTGAGGTTGCAGGAGAATGTAGAGGTGGGGGGAAAGAACCTTGATTTCTCTGGTTGTATCTTGGATGTGACATGGTTCACCAGGCCTCTTTGCTTGGACTCTACTACTTATACATGCTTACTTGAATGCTTCGTGAAGAGTATCTTTTAAATGACACCTCACTTGATCTGGAAGACTTGAGACTTACTGAAGCGTCCTGCCTGGAACCTGTTTAGACTCCTGTTTCTGGAAGTCACTTCCCAGTCTGGCACACCATCATACTCGTAGTTGTTATTTTCCCACTCAGTGTCTTTAAATAGTTGATGGCCCCAGAGTATATAGTTCTCTTGATCCCACGCTGAATTCAAGTTTGTACTGTTCTTTTTCTCTAAATTGCACCTTTGACTTAATTGAATCACTAGAATCACACAGATTCCTGGTGAAGCTGAAAATTTCAGTTGTCTTGTAGAAATTCCCTTTTTCGGTATATTTTTTTTCTGAGAGTTCTGCATCAAAGTTAAATACCTCTAGCAAGGTGAAGTAATTTCAGTTTTGTTGGTGTATCAGTGATGTAAATTCAGAGCAAAATTTATTACAGAGGGAGCAGGAAACAGTTCCTCAAACTCGTCTTGTTGGCATCCAGCTAAAGCTGGGGTGGCTGCCAAACTTGGTAGTAAGTACAGGCTGGTGAAATTACATGGCACAGAGAACTAAAAGTAGAACAGTGGGGCCTGGACAGGCTGCTGGTCTTCTCTAGCTATGAGATTCTGAGAATGCTCTTCTTCCACCTCTTTCCAGTCTGCATACTGCTGCTCTTTACTCAGGTTCCTCCCCCTGTATTTTTTACACATTTTTTTAAGATGAGAGGTAATAACAAGAAGTATTACAAGTCTTCGTTTTGGGAGAGGGAGTGTTTTTTGGTCTTGGTTGGTTTTCTTGTTTGCTTGGGTGGTGGTTTTGTTTTTGAAATAGTTCCGAAAGGTTCTTGAAAGCATTGTTGGGAGTTTAAGGACAGAAAACTGGTTGCAGAGGTATTCGGTTCTAACAAGTCAGCCAGTTGCTTACTGCTTAAAAGTCACCTAGTAAAGGATGGATTGAAGATGAATTTCCGTGTAAGAAAATAGATCATGGTGTTACTGTATCTGTCTATTAGGTATAAGAAAATTGACCTGCAAAGAGTAAATTCTGCAAATTGGTGTAGTTTAGACTTGTCCAGGCTCTGCAGACGGCTGGCAAGGTAGCTTTGCTGCTGCCAGTCCTGCACGTGTCTATGGGGAGGGGGAAGGAGGAAGCAAGCAGACTCCTGCAGGCTCTGGCGTGGCTGTGTCCCCTGGGTTTCCTGGGCTGTGCTGTCTCCCTTTGACTGGAAGGGGACACAAGAGCATCACAGAAGCTTGTGTGCTGTGCTGTGGTCGCTGTGAGCTGTCTTAAGCAGCAACTTCTAAAGGCCCTGGTTGCACTTTGGTCTTGACAGCTGACAGCCTCTTCTTCGTAGTTTCAGAAGCATTGTTCAAATGTCCTCAGGTGCCGCTTCAGCTTCTGGGATTCTGGCTTCCAAAGCTTCCATGGCTGTTGCTGGTTCCCCAGCCTGTTCTGTACTTGATTCAGACAGCTTTTGATGGCATGACCTAAGAGTTGAAACTTTGCAGTGTCTTGCAGCATTTTGATGAGGTTGCCAAACCCACCTCAGTTTGAACACAGCTTTGCTAGCTTTGGAAATACAGATCCACTTTAATGTAAGCTAGGCTTGTATTTCAGGTGCTGGATTCTGGATTTTAATGTATTGCTATCAGGTGATTTTTTTTTTTAAAGTTCGTTATGTGCCATCTGAAGTCTTGCTTAAAAGTGTTGTTAAGTTGTATACTTGCTTTGAAATCTGTAGAACTATAGATAGCTAGCTGTCATTTCCAGACATGGAAAGATTACTATAGTTCATTGTTGTCAGTAGCTATTGTGTGCAGTCAGGATGTCCTGGGGAAAGAGCGTGCATGCTTTAAAGTTGATGTTAAGTACATCAGCATTCCAGTGGTAGTAAGCTAGAAGAAAGCTGTTTGTATTCCACTGAGTTTCTAAGAGCTTGGACTGAACTTTTTTGGGAGAAGTGGTAATTCTGAAAAATTTGAGATTGGTTATTCCATTTGTGATGGATCCTGAAAAGAAAGGATTTCTCTGGTATATAAAGTGTAAAGCTTAACAAAACTCTTCCTGGAACAGGAAGGCAGAGTGAAACAAACAGCGTTTCTTTAGGGAGAGGCTATCTATATTAATGTCTCATTAGCAAAGTGAAAGAAGTGCTCTTTCTCTGAAGACACTGCAGCTAATGGATATACAAATGTTTCAGTGGTAAGTGCTTTGAATGTATAGACAGTTTTTGTTGATTCCTTTTAATTTTGAAACAGTTTGCATTTCATGCCGGCACTCAAATAATTTTCCGGTCATTAGTGGCTGGTAATCAATAGATCTCGTAGTAACTGTTGTTGCTTAATGATTTGGAATGCAAAGTTTAGATTTATAAGCAGTGTTATCTCTGGAAAGCTGAGGTTTTCAACTAATCTGAATTTTAAAAAAATAAAGACATCTACTGCTATTTACAAAGTTGTTAAAAAAAAAAAAATCTGTTGAGCTTTATGGAGTCTCATTTCAAACAAAGGTGCCAGAGGCACGTTTTTTATGTAATTACGAAGTGTAGAAGAATGAAGAGGTAGGAGAAGCCTTAAGTTAGCAGTGAACTGTGGCAACAGAGACTGTTAATATTTTTGTAATATGTGGCGATTTTTTTTTCTGTAGGCTTATTACAACACATTCTTCCAGACCTGCAAGTAATTGTGAAAATAGCCCCCAAGAAGAATACTTATTTTCCATAATAGCTTTGTATAGAAATAGTTGTTATAAAAACGTCGATCAGGCCTGTTGGCATGCTGTGTAAAAAGGAATGGATTCAGCTGTGTTAATTTACAGGTTAAAAACTTTTCCTTTCACAAAGGAAGCCTAATGGGGGAGCAGATTACTGTACTTTCTTTGTTTAGGCACCTGGCAGGAAGTTTGAATACTTTAATCTTAAAAAGTCTGTTACGTTTAATTTGCTACGAAAATGTGTATAGAACAGGCAACATTTTAACATGATTTAATTTTTGCTACTTCTAGAAGACATTGAGGTCCATTATTTCCATATTTGTACTTGAAATGTAAGGAGGATACGTAAATTAACATTGTCACAGGTCTTGCAAGAGGTGATGAATGGGGTGAATAGCCGTATGTGTGTCATTGTGGTATCTCTGAAACAGATGAGCCGAAGTGTAACTTAGGCATCTAGATAATTAAGAATGTTGCATTGCTTAAAAAAAAAAAATAAACTTTTTAAAAATAAATACTAATGTGGAATTGTCACTTCTTGCAATATAAAATTGGGAAAATTTCCATCCAGAAGGCTCAGCTTTGGCTTAAAGGAGTGTATGTGACTTCTCTACAAAAAATTCCCCAGTCACCAATGATTAAGGAGTTAAATTGGAAACAGAAAAAAATGGTTGTGCTTTTTTTTGTCTTCTCCTTTGTCCCTCTGCCCCCTTGTCCACTAGTTGTTAATAGAAACTCTGGATGAATCATTCTTGACTGATTATTCCAGTTTGTCACGGAAGCATGTTAAAGGCTCAGTGTTGAGTGGGTAAAGCCTTGTCTTGATCACCAGTTTAAACCATCTAGTTTGTCCAGGAACGCTCCTTTTCCTATTTTGTAACAACGATAGTTATGCTGAGCTTCTTCCCCACTTTTAACAGGCAAAACTGAGGGGCTTTTGCCAGACTATGGAGCTATTAATTAAAGGGGTTTGCAATGGACACTACCTTTTGATAGCTTTCTGTTAGTACTCAAGCCAGAAATCCTGTGTTCTGGATACATACCCAGGATCACATACAGTTTGGGGGGGGGGGGGGGGGGCGCATAAATTACTGCTCCTGTTCTGAATTCTGAAGTTTCTACCCAGAAAAGAAACAGTTTTTCAAATATTTGACTGAATTTGTGAGCAGCTTTGTGGTGTTGCTGCTGCTGTGTGATTTGAGGCTTGCTGGTAAATGACTGTTTTTCCTCTTCCTCTCACATTACCATCATGTTCCCACACAAAGCCGCTTCTTAAGTGGGAAGGTATAGGAAGTGAAAGAGTAATCCAATTTCAGTGTGGGAAGCATCTGGATTGTGTTAATTTCTTTCCTTTAGTGTTTACTTCTTACTAATCTTCTTTAAAGCTGTGTTTTTTCAATTGTTCAGAAAAGTATAATGTTGTGTGTTCTGTAGGAGACTGTGTATAAAATTTGTCTACAGGCCTAGTAAACTTGCTTGATTCAACCCACCTCTCACCCTTGGGTTTTCATTTTCTTCCTAAGCGGTGAACTTCAAAGAAGTTAACGAAGAAAACAAGCGAGAACTCTTCAGTGAAATATTTTCTTCCATTGAAACATTGGCATTCACCTTTGGAAACGTGTAAGTTGGAATCCAGAAGGAGTTTTTAAAGAGCTCGGTTGAGCTGAATCAAATTAAGACTAAGCAACAACAAAAACTTTAGTTTTCTTTTGGACAAATATCAGCTGATAAACTAATTTAAATTAACCTCATCCAGAACAATTTTACTGCTTTGTTTGGGTTTTTGTTTTGGTTTGGTTTTTTTCTTAACAAGGAGAAAACGATGGTATGAAATTGCAGGGAATATAAGACTACTTCTAAAAACTGTTTGCAGAATTTTTAAAGGATATTAGAAACACTGTCTGAATTTTTGTTCTCAGTGATCTGAAATTGCTTGGTGAGGTAAAGTAATGAAGTAACACAATTCTTTGTTTTTCTGGCAGTGTTTCAGACTTCCTTATGGGAGATGTAGACAATGGCTCGTCATTGGGACTTCCTGTATCTCGGAGAAGTCGGGTATGCTAAACGCGTTCTCTTGGAGTGTGGAATGATCTCTCTTAAAGGAGATTTTCATGTCCCCTGAAACTATGTGCGTTATGGGGCTGGGACACTTGGAGTCTTCTGAGTGTTAAAACAAGATTAAACCCATGAAAAAAATGCATTCAAGGTTTTGGATACTTGAATGTATGCTCAGTTCTAAATGCCAGTGATGACTCAAAGGGACTAGTGCTCAAATGTGTAAATGATAACCTGCTGCATTTGTATTTGGGATTTTTAAATCGGTTAAGTGAAAAGAACTAAATACTTAAGACACTTGAATGATTTTCCTGCTGGAGTAGTTAGAATAGACCTGTTAGACCTAGAAGCTAAAGGTTTAATGACCTCTTTTTGGCTTTTAAACACTAATACTCATTACAAAGTAACATTTTCTTCTTCCAGAGCCCAGTTTGTGCTGTAGCTGTTTCAACAACAATTCACTAAGAGAACTGAAATAGCACTGTCAACTTATAGGTAGTCAAAGAAAAACATTAGCGTTTTAAACTCCCTTTCAAACACTTTGAAGGTGAGATTAAAAAATGCTCAGTACCAAATTCTGTTCTGAATTTTTTGTATCTAGAAGCAGACTTTCAAGTAAATCAAGTTAAACTAAAAGTTACGTGCAAGGAAAATGCAGTTGGTAATTGGTGTGTATGACAAGCTAAGTTGTAGCAAGATTAAACATTTTAGATTGTGGGGTTTTTTAAAGGCTTCGTTGGAATGTACTTAAGGCTTAGCATTCCTTCACACAGGCTTGATCATAGCAATGCTGTGCAGCTACAGCTGAGAAGTAATCTTTTTATATTTTCACTATGTTTGATAACACATGTGAGAAAGATGAATGATCACAGAAGTTCTACTTCTTGTAGCTGCTACAAAACTCATCTTCACAAACAACATGGAGGGGAAGGAGACTACTTGGAAAACTCGTTCCAGCAGACTTAGAATCAGAGGATTAGGCTGCTGATAAAAAGTATGAAATAAAATAGCATAGAAGCCAGCATTTCATGCAACTTAAATGAGGTGTTTTGAACGAGTACTATTTCAGCTAGTGGGTTCACCAGCAGAAGGAAGGTGCTGAATTTGTCAACATTTTAATCTTGTAATGGCTCTGCAATGCAAAAATATGTTCCTGTGGAGCAAGATGGTCCCACATATTGTATTATGAAGTGAATGCTTGGCTGAAAGACCGCTCTTCTGAACATGGGGGTGGGGCAAAGACCAAGGGGAAATCAGAATACAGCAAAATGAAGAAGGAATTCTATAATAGATGCTCCAAAAGTCACCAGCTTATATTTAAAAGCCCTTTTTTGTAGTGCCACTTGCTTTTCCTAATGTGGAAGGGAACAATTAGAAATTTTGGAGCAGGTGGGATTATATGGTTCAATTTCTTGGAAATATGTCTTCAATTTAAGTGCATTTTCATTCAGGCAAATGAATACACATTTAATAGATGAAGCTTTTCGCTTTGATTTGCAATTCAGAGAGCAATTTGGAGGCCAACTAGGAGTTGAGTGTTAGGAGGAGTTAAATGCAAAATGTTTAAGTAGCTGTATTAACTTTTTATTCCTGTAGATGTATACATTGAGTGGTTGAACATAGCAGCTAGCTGTATCTTAAAAAAGATTAGAGCATAATATTTTGGTAGAATTTAACATGTAAATGCTTTGAGAGTTAATTAAGGAGAGAGACTTTAATTGCATGTTAAGTTAGGGACCTCCCTAACTAAGCTGTTGAGGATTGCTCTAAGGTAGTGGGGGGACACAACTGATTTTGCTTCTCTTGACTGCAGGGGAGTCTACATTCTTTAGTTCAGGCATTCCACTTGGAAGCTTAAGCTAAATGATATGTATACCCCCTCTTAGGAAATGTAATTGTTCTCATTTTAGCCCTTGTGGTACAACCAGAAGTACAAGGTGGAAGCAAAGATATTTCTTAATTAAAAACAGGAGAGCTTTAGAATACATTGGAAGAGACGAGACAGGCATGTCTGACCTTTCATTACTCAACAAGCTATTTGAATGCTATTCAATGCTATGTAGATCTGAGAGCATAATAAAGAAGAAGGATAAAATTTTCAAAATGCGTGCAGAGATTTGCATCTGTCAGGGTGAAAGTTCTTGGGTGATGGGGAAAAAAAGGCAGAAGAGACTGGTTAAAGTTGAGAAGTGAAATCTATCTAGAAGTCAGGCTTTTTGTTTGTTTGTTTTATTTTTGCTAGGCTCACTGAGATGAGTCATTGGATGCTTGAGGGGGCAAGCTGTATGGGTCAAGTTCTGGTAATAAGTTGTAGGACATAAGTAAAAGTAGTTGTCCATGTGCTTGCTTTTAAAACATAGTATTACATATTTGCAATGGGGTGAAGGTGGATGGATGAACGAGCATTGATTAGCTGCCCTAACTAGACTGTGTGCCTGAATTACTGGAAAGGAGTGAACAGTTCTCAGGACTGAAATGATTTAGGTCTTATAGAATGGGAAATAATTTTTTAGGGCCAAAACTTCTAAGTGCCTACTGAGTTTATATTAAGTATGGGGTTTTTTCTTATTATTATTTGTTCTTCCCTAGCAACTGTATGCCACTTTAAAATCTACTTGAAGACAGTAATACTTTATACCCAAATCAGAACTAAACCTAGGAATGTTCAGGCTTTCTGTGCAACTGAATATTGATCCATCTCTAAATTCAGATTTTTTTCTTTTTTTTACCGTTCGGTGGATAGACAGATTTTGATGGATTTCCCACCTGGTCTGAAAAAGCCCTTCCATTTTACTGAAACTCTCTTTTATTAGACAGCAATTGTACTAGTGTTCCACTTTCTTAGGAATGGAGCTGTTCTTTAGACTGTAGTTTGATTCCGTTCAATGTAATTGATGATTAATACCTTGCATGTTTTGCTATATGGAAAAGCTGCTTTTGCTGTGAAGTAAACAGGGATTGCTGAGGGATTTTTGTGTGATTTATGATCGGTTTCCATTTACATTTAAAAAACCAACCAACCAAACAAGAACTACTTGCATCATTGTTATTGTGCTCCATTTTAGCTTTAAGTCTGAAAATAAAACAGCACCAAAGTCTAAAATGGAAACAAGCTGTTCTTGTAAAGCTTCAGGCCACTTTGCAGCGATTGCTTGGCCTTTGTCTTCTGCCTGCTCTCTGCTTCTGAGTTTTCAAGAGTAGTTTACTCATTTAAAATGATGTAGGGTTGTGTTCGGTTTTGGTTTGTTGTTTGTTTGTTTTAAAAAGAGGGGTGGTTACTAGGTAAACTTTTTGTTCATTTAAATTTGTTCAGCAGCCTGGTTTACAGCATAGTCCTACAAATAGTTCAACTTGCACAATTAAAGGGGTAGCAAAATGCAGCATGAGGACAAAGATAGGGATGAAATCATGGCTAAAATCCTTTTATTATTGGATTAAATTCTGTCAGGTTGTACTGATTGTCAGGGCTTCATTAGCAAGTGTTACTAGTCAGCTGTTGTGCCTACAGTGCACACTTGCAAGTAATTTAGGAGAAATCATAACTTTATTACCTTGAGGAAGAAATACAAGATTCTAATGGCTTGTAGAGTGGTGTCTGTTATATGTCTATAAGATTAGGTTGGTATGAAATGCTTTTTAAAAGATAGGTGAGGATCTAAGAAAAGTTGGAGGTCACTTAAATATCAACCTGATTCATTAAACAATTAACTCTTTCATCACAGCCTTTCAAGATTGTTTATTTAAAGGTATATAATGATTCCTTGCTATTTATTATGTCTCAATGAACAGTTATGGGAGCTTAGAAGATATTGTGCCTTACATGAGGGAGTTACAGTAGTTTGTTGCTTTATCTGCAAAAAAACAAAGGGGCAAATGATGCCATTTATTTTATTAGCCTGTCTGTTCCAGTGAGAGCTTTTCTTTGCTAACTTAATGTTTTGTTTCTTGTATACCAGTCTTTTGAGAATCTTTCTGTGGAGTCTGGGGGTTCACTGCATGAAAGGGATGATATTCAAGGTAGGTCGTTCATTTAATATTAATAAACACCATTCTGTATCTGTGTTTTCATCCTCTAAAATGTTATTAATCAGTTGCTTGGTCACTTTTTTACACCTATGCTGCCATTAAAACTTCACTGTAAAAAATTTGCTATTGCAGAGGTTTTATGCTTTTGTGAATAACCAACCTGGGTTGCTTGTCAAGGGGAAAAAGAACCAAGGCCTGAAGCATTCTGTATGTCATCATGATTGGAGTTTTGTTGGGTCACTGTCTTTAAGAAAGTTATGTTCACCGTATGACTACTCCAGATAAAATACTATGACCCTTTAATTTGTTCTAAAACCTCTGTCAGTCCTGTTTAGAGTCAACTAGCATTAAAGACCAACTCAAGATCAGAGCTGCTTAAGCATTCATAGTTGGCTAATACTGGCTTTGCTCTCAGTGTGTGGTCATGTCTAAAATTCACTTCTTTGTGTTCGATGCTTTATTTTCAGGACATCTTCGAGCAGAGGAGGTTGATAGCATGCTCCTAAGAAATGACAGTGGAATTGAATCGGCTCTGTCCTATGCTAAAGCATGGTCAAAATATACCAAGGATGTAGTCGCATGGGTAGAAAAAAAGCTTAGCTTGGGTGAGTGGCTCTTTCTGGCATTTAATCAGCTTTGTCGTGGTGAAATTAAATCTGTTGTCAGGCCTCTGTGCTGCAGACTGTCAATAATGTGATTTCTAAATTAGTAGCTGTTCCGCTGAAATGGACAGAAGTATCGCGCATTTCCTATAATTAAAGGCCTGTAACAAAGTGAAGGTGGTCCCTTCTGTAGCCTATTTGTTAGAGGAAGAATGTAAAAAGCATTTAGCATGTGGTACAACTGTTAGTGTAAACAGTAACTGTGAATTTTTTTAACAGAAGTGGAGTGTGCTAAAAACTTAGCAAAAATGGCTGAAACTGCTAAAGCTGTTGTTGGACACCAGGTGAGTACATCTTAGGTGCTTTATTTTAAAGTCTTAGATATGTATTGGATGCCTTGCCCAAAAAAGAAACTCTGGGGATGTTGAAGAATGGATTTTTAAGTTGATACAGAATTGATTTATACTGTAAATCACTGGTTAAAAGATCTGCTGTATTTTATGTCTTTTCATCTCCTGTGGAAATTTGGATATATAAATTTATTTTTGTTGAAAATGCAGAATAGCCTTATAGTTTTCACAATATGCTTTTTTCTGTCTAATATCTAATATTTTTCTGTCTAATGCTTTGTGATTTGGACTTGTAGACCTCTCTTTCAGAGTGTTTTCCTAGTAAAATGAAACATAGCTCAGAAATTAGTAATTTTCTACATTCATACCTAACTCTGACTTCCACACACATATAAATACATTACTAAATTTAATTGAAAATCTAGTTCAATTATCAAGACATTTAGAATGTTAGCATACCTCTACCTTACCTAGAACATTAATGTTTTGTTGTGTGTAATTTTAGGATTATATGCCGTTCCAATCAATATTCATTAATGCTTTTCAAAATGATATTGAGAACAATCAACTTTGGCAACAAACAGCTGCTGCTCTCCAGTCTAACAAATTTGTGCAGGTAAGCTTAAAGAAAAAGAACAAGATATTGTTTAGGTTTTTAAAAACATTCTTGTAGCAGCACAGATTATTCAAAAGAACAAACTTGCAGCCTATAAGCCTTTTATGTACTCTGTTAATGTTTTCCTATCTAGCCTCTTCTCGGAAGGAAAAATGAATTGGATAGACAAAGGAAAGATATCAAGGAGCTTTGGCAGCGCGAACAGAAAAAAATGGTTGGTATTTCTTTCATATCTAACAGTGTTCGATCTGAAATTCTCCAAAAGGATGATACTTTCAAACTAGGCGGTTATGCACTTAAATTCACATGTAGAATCTATAGGGCTTATTGGATGTAGTATGTAACTGTCAATTTCATGACATACTTGTGCTTGTAAGAGGTTATCTTTCTATGACTAAGTACTTTGAACTGCAGCACACAGACCCATGTGTAACAGCCTCTTTAAACATCACATTACATCACTGGAAAATCATTAATGCTTTTGCTTTTTTCTTTTGTTGCATTCGGCAGCAAGAGCTGGAAGCTGCTCTAAGAAAAGCGAAGTTGCTATATACACAGCGTCAAGATGAGTATGAAAAGGCAAAATCCTGCACTGCACGTGCTGAGGAGGAATATCTTAGCTCAAGTGGAAGCTTTGTGAAAGATTTCAGCAAGCAACTGGAAAAAAAAAGAAGGCTAGAAGAGGAAGCTCTTCAAAAAGTAAGAGTTTTTGTTCCTTGCTTTTAAAGTTAAGCCTACACTGGTTTCACTCAAGCTTTCCCAATGGGAGCATTTCAGCAAGTGTTCTGTTCATAATTCTTAATTTTGATCATGCTATGCTCTTTTGGGCTTTTATCCGAAATGGGAATCTCCAATTACAAACATCTTGTGTGGCTTTTCTCTTTTTTCTTCTAGTATCGAGGCCTGTAGTCCATCAATCCTTTATACTTGTGTTTTCTCTAGGCTGAAGAGGCCAATGAACACTATAAAGCAAGCATGGCAGAGGTTGAAGAAAAAAGAAATTATTTGGAAAGCTTTAAAAGTGATGTCTTAACACAGCTTCGGGAGCTTATTTACCAGTGTGACCTTACTCTTAAAGCTGTAAGCGTGCTGTTTAAAATATGTTTGGCACAGATATATAAATATTGTTAAGACTAAGAGAAAGGCCTATCTATAGTGTTAACTGCTTAACGTAGAAAAGTTTTTAAGGACAGAGGAAGAATAGGATAAAATAGAAAAAGAAGGAAAACGTTTAATATGTGTGTGGTGTTCTCTTTCTGTTGGGAGTTTAAAAAAGAAGAGGGAGGGTGTTATTTGTCTTGAATGTCTTTTTGAGTTTTTTATATGAACTGTCCCCTTGCAAGAACCCTGACTACACAATTCTTGTAAAATCTCTCTAAGAATATTGATGGCAGTAGTGTTACTCCATTGCTTAAGAGTACAGCTCCCATTCCCATTATTTTCATTAGTGCATTAGCGAAGATGTTTGGCTCAAGCACAGAACAGACATTAACACACTGCAGCATGGAGCCTGCTAATCTTGATGACAGTCTCAATTACTACAGGATCCATTGCAACTAACTTAATGTATTAATGTATGTATATAAGCAAAGGATTGTCAAAACCAGTATATCTACATACAGCTTTTAAAAAAGCTTTAAGAGCGCATTATGCCAATAGATGTGTACTTTTTTAGATATGACATGGCGAATTTAATGCTGGGGCGGGGAAGGAAAAAAAAAAAAACCCAAACACACACCCCTCTCCCCAGGCAACCCAAAAACCAACCCGTAAGACCAGTAGAAAGCTTAAGACAAACTTGTCAGTTCAAATATATCTCAACTGAAAACTACTTTGCAACCCCAAAGCTGAAGAAGCAGCCATGTAGCATCCCCTTCCCTGGTCTCTGCCTTGTGATAAAATATTTTAGAAGTTTTATGTAATTTCACAAAGAAAGCGTTCAGTTCATCTGTTCTGTTGGGACAAGAAGTTTTGTCCATTTCTTGTCTCAAGGTGATATGTAGCTCATCTGGGTTTGGAACTCCAACTACTTCATCATTGTAGTGGTGACTAAAATTCCCTGCAGAGCATGAACAATGCCTTCTTGGTAGCAAAAACTCTCGCTGTTTATCTTGATCAACCCAAAGTGGAAAGCCATTGGAATTGCCTTTGCTACCTGGAGGATTCAATAACCCAGAGAGAAGAGGAATACTAGTATCCATACTACAGATGAAGTTTTTTGCAGACTTCCGGGAATCTTGCACAAAGTCCATCCCTACAAATGTTACTATTTTCTAGAATTTTTCTAGTCTTATTTAAATAATTTTCTGTTGGGTTTAGCAAAGTGCAAGTGAAACATTTAGTAAATGATCTACAAATACCAACATTTTTCTTCTCCCACCAGGCAACAGTTAACCTGTTCCAGCTGCAGCACGCTCAGGTTGTATCTCTTCCAGTTAACTGCCAGTCCCTCTGTGAGAGTGCCAAACTCTATGAGCCTGGTCAGCAGTATTCAGAGTTTGTGAAAAGTTTGCCAAAGGAAGGTGTTCCTATGGAATCAGGTTCTTTTGAAACCCGGAGTTCACAGGTTGATGGGTAAGTCACAAACTACAGGTGGCACTTGCTTGGTTTAGAATTAAATGCTAGGCACACATGTTTAACAGTAAACCAACATTTTTGGAGGAATTAAATGAATCCTGGTGTTTCACCATGCTTTACCATTCTCTATTTCTTTGACTCATCTTTTGGCAGATTATATATAATGTTGATATTAAAACCTGACTTTAAATTCCGAAGCAGAATGTCATTTTGTGTAATAAGACTTGCTAAAACATTGACAATGTGCGAGAATTGACTTGTTACTATTTTAATGCAGATACTGGTTAACATGAAAAATGTAAATTTTGAACTCTGTAGTGTGGTGTGGCAGTAGTATTTGGTAGTCAATTTAGAAAGTCTGAGGAGGTAGTTTTCATCTTCTGCAGCCCTTGCTGCTACCGTACCTTCTTTCATATTGTTTACGTTTGGCAACTTTTTGCTGGGAAGTGTTGCTTGATTTCTGTCTCATGCTATGTGACTAAAAAAAGTTTAGAGTCCACATGTCCCTGTGTTATAATTTAATTATATTTTTTTCCAACCTGTGTGAAATGGTAGTTTTTACTGTTAATCTCTTAAAGATATAGCTAATGTAGAAGTAAAGATTACAAGACAAAAAGACAACTCCTAGAGTCAGTATGCCAAATGCTTTTCTACCTTTAACTTGTTGTAAAATATTCATCTTGGCACTAAAGCACCAGAATATCCATTCCAATCTGTGTGTTTCACAGTTCTACAGGAAAGTGTCGTCATCGTCTTTCAAAAGGAAACTAAATACAAAAAAAACTAAGGCTTGAGTCAGACTTCTAGCAACAAAAGCCAGGAAATTCAAAGTTAAAGCTGAGATTCTTAGTTCTTGTCTGTAAATTTCCTGCCTTTTAAGACTGATTTAGGCTGTACTCGCAAACTTTGACTTAGAGCGATTTAACTATGCAGCTCCCTGAGAAACTGATGAGCATGAAATTTCAAACTCTTTGTGTGCTTTCCCAGCTATTTATTGCTTAAGATTTATAGGAGCGTGTTTTTTTCTCCTCTTCTCTCCCTACCTTTTGTTTTCTTTGACATGGCCTTGTGATTCTTCATGTACTTGAAGTGATCATTTTTATTGTTTAGTTTTGCATTTATTTAAGGGACAGTAGCTTGGAGAAATGCAAATTTTAATGTTTTTAAGTCTTTATTTTCTTCAGCTGGATAGGGTAGAACTGATTAAGGAACAGCTTCCTGACCACTAAACTTGGCTAGCGGGCCATTTTGTCCACAGGGTGCTTCAGCATTTTACATTAATTACTGTTAACAGTTTTCTGTCCTTATCTTGAGAGCAGATTTTCACAATGGACTGACTCTAAGCTCTCTGGCAGCTTCAACATATTTTCTGTGCTTTTAAAAAAAGCACATTTTAACACCTATATGTTTATAGGTGAATGGTCCTGATGGCTGGGCAGAGAATCCTTTGGAGGAAAGCATAAAAGTAGGATGCAATAGCCTCTGAATTATTCTGAAATGTAGATGAACAGATTTGCTGTTTTTTCAAAGTCTGCAAAATAATGGTCATAATACCTTGCAGAGATGTGGAAAAACTGATTTACAAGTGGGGAGGAAACACTGGGAAATGGCACATATTTAATTAAAAATAAATGGCCACCTTTTTTTTAAATTTGGGCTTTAATAATTACATGTCAAATATGTATGTTCATGAACAGCAACCCACTGAAGCATTTTTAGTGCCCAGGGATAAAAAAAATGCATTGCTTTTCATTTAATTCTATCTTATTCACTTTTCAACTTACTTTCTTCTTTCTGCAGGGTTTTTAATAAGCAATCAACCAACAGTGTCCATACATCACATGGTAACTTATCTCAGTGTTCAGGAGATTTTCCTGCTCAGACGTTAGATGATGTGGGAAGCCCAATTTACCACCGTTCACAAAAGATTGGAGAGAAGAGATCTTCCAGCAGCACAGATATCCAAGGTAGTTGTTCTGTATTTCATCTGGAGTTCGGTCTCTAAATAAAAATACCAGAAAAAAACAGGTTCTTGATGTCTCCTTGCCAGAAATGTAGCACTGAAAGGGTTAAAAAATGTATTTTAAAGTTTGAAGCCTATAAAAACAGTTATGTACTTGAGTGTAATGACAAATGGAAAACTGCCTGTATGTATACCTAGATTCTTTGACAAGAAAGGCGAGATGCAATTCAAACACAAGTACTGTCAAGCTCTGTACTAAACTATTTCAATTAACTTCAGCAATTTAAGATCCATTGTTTTTGCAAATACTGCCTTGATTTCAGGTCTTTTGCAAAAGCACAAGTGTCAAGTTTCTGAAATTCACTTTCTCAGATCCTGAAGCTTTTACAGGAATATATGCTGTGGGTTTTTTCACTGTATTGCATGTTCATGTAACTTTTCCATATTTTTCTATTTTTAATATAATCATAGTTAGTCTTTAAATAAAAAGAAAATAATGTAATTTTGTCCTTGACATTTGGAATTTGCGGATTTTCTTTTCAAAAGCAATGCGAGGGCCACCACCGTTCAGGTCATGGTCTGTTGGTAACCAGAGTGGAGGAATGTGCAGTGATTCTGAAAGTGCAGGGGGAAGCAGCGAGTCGCGATCCATGGATTCTCCATCTGCTAGCCCAGGTACAGCTACACTCACCGCTATACTAATTTGAAGTCTTTTCTTTGAACTGTTTTACATTAATGAAGATATCGCTGTTAGTTTAGCAAGTGTGGGACAGAGCCTATAATGAAAATGAGCAGTTGGGTGGAACTGATGCTTTACAGCTTCCTGAAAATTTTTCTCATCTGCTAGGGGATTTTAAAAGACGACTTCCCCGAACACCTTCCACTGGTACAATGTCATCTGCAGATGATCTTGATGAAAGAGAGCCACCATCTCCTTCAGACTGTGGTAATGTTGTTTTCATACCTGAAGTCCCCAGAAGATGCTTTTTGTTGTAGAGTGTGGCTTTTCCTCTTAATGTGCTTAAGGAAAGTACATTAACAAGGCTGTGATTACGAACAGCATTGTTTTTCAATACCGTGTGCATCCCCTTGAGGTTGAGAGCTGAAGAATAATGTTCAGGTCACTTTAATGAAGTGGTGCAAAATTGTCTTCATACATTTAGATTAACTATATGGGCAGCCTTTGAACATTTCTAGTGTCTTCACCCTCCTGAGGTAAACATAAATGATCCGCCAGCCATTCCCTCCAGACATTTGCATTTAAAATTAGCTACATGGCACTGAAGTATGTAAGATCACTTCTAAACTTTGAAGTGAAATGCACAGATATGGAGAGTTGGTAATGGGCAAATTGGAAAAAAGTGGATCGAAATGTTTAGGGTAATAACTGAGATTTTACCCTTTTCAATTTAGATAAGCAAGCTTGGTAATGTTTTGACCAGACCATTTCTAACTTTCAAATGAATTTTGACTGTGTAAAGACAATGTTGCCACAGGTACTGAAACCTGAATAACTGGATTATCAGAAATAGTTCTATGGGATGTCTGCAGTACTTACAAACTAGTTCTGAAATATTTGTGGCACTTGCTCAGTAAAGCCTTTAGGAAATTCTTCAGTTAGTCCTTATTTCCTAAATGTATACTTTGCCTTCTAGGAACGAGCCTGTGGTTAACAATACTAATTTAGATCCAGATTTAAAGCATGGCAGCATGTTAATGAATGCAAACTTTCACTTGGAGTGGTATCTTTAATCAATACTTAAGCTTTTAAGAAGCTTTCTGGGCAATTAACTGTGTTAAGTTTTTATCTGTAAAAAGAGGATTTTGGTTCACAGTTTTGTTGATAGCATTTTAAGTAAATTGCTTGGAAAAAAAAAATGGTCACAAAAAGTACCAGTTGCTATTCTGTTTCAGAATCCTCTAGAAAATATGTTGATGTTATCATAGGAGACTGAGAATCGGTGATTCTTTTTTATTTTATATGGTTTCTGCTGTGAGGGTGTGTTAAGTCTTCCCCGCTGCAAAGTATTTTTTGAAGTATTTCAGAAACACTACAGGCCAAACCATAATGTCATCTTTCATCCTTTAGTACAGGATTTTGAAATACATAGAATGAAACTTTCATGAATAGTTGCCTGAACTGCAGGGCAGTTGGAATTAAATGTCCTAATATTTTCACATGCCATTATACAGGAGAAAACTGAAATACTTAAAAATGCAAAACTGATTGTTTGATTCCGCTTTTATGTAAGACTATTTGATAAGTAATGTGTCTGTTATGTAAACTGTAACATTGTTTTGCTTCCTTGTGATTGAAATGTTTTTGCTTACTTTGATAGTTGCTATTACTTCCAGAATTCTGTGTTCTGCAGCACAGTTCTGAAAAATCAGAATAAATACCCTATCCCAATAGTAGATATTCGAATGACTGTAACAGAGAAATTCTCTCCAGGTTTAAATGATCTGACATCTGAAACTGCAAATTCTCCAGGACCTTTCAGAAACGCTAATATGTCCAAAGCAGCACAAACACACAAACTACGGAAGCTGAGAGCTCCATCTAAATGCAGAGAATGTGACAGCTTAGTGGTATTTCATGGAGCTGAATGCGAGGAGGTAAGTTAAAAAGTAGTTTAAATTGCTGCTTGGGATTTATGTAAAGTCAGGAGTTTTGGAAACTTGCATTATTTTTCTGTATAAAAAATACAGACTTTGTGGCTTGTAGAATCATCATGAACTCAAAGCACAAGCACAACAGACTAATAAATCTTTCCTTTTGCTCACATATGGGGTGACAAACAGCAGAGATATTTCTTATGGTGTCAGATTGTATCAAACCATGTGCTTTTTTTTTTTTTCTCCCCTGTAGTGTTCACTTGCATGCCATAAAAAATGTTTAGAGACTTTAGCTATTCAATGTGGGCACAAAAAACTTCATGGAAGGCTTCACTTGTTTGGAGTGGAATTTGCCCAAGCTGCTAAAAATGTTCCCGATGGTATTCCTTTCATCATCAAAAAGTGTACATCAGAAATTGAAAGCAGAGCGCTGAATGTCAAGGTATGATCAAGTTTGTTTATAAAACTTAAGTATGAACAACCTTTAAAAAAAAAAAAAAATCTTAAGATGTTAATGCTGTACTGTTGGTATCATCTGTGTTTTACACTTGCCTTTCAAATTAAAAAAGAGTTGTGCTGGTCTTTTAATTTCAGGGCATCTATCGTGTGAATGGAGCCAAATCAAGAGTTGAAAAGCTTTGTCAAGCTTTTGAAAATGGAAAGGATTTGGTCGAGCTCTCAGAACTCTATGCACATGATATCAGCAATGTTCTCAAGCTGTATCTCCGCCAGGTATGTACTTGAGCGGTCAGATGGAAAAGCAAAGTAGTGTAGTATCAGTATAAGAGGGGAAAAAAATCCTTTTCAGCAATCCTGCAGCAGAAGACTGAGTGCCTTGTATATTTGCAGTAGGCTTCTTCATTTTCATATGGAGCCTGTGACAGGGGCAGGGAAAGCTGTGAGCTTGCTGACTGCTGGTATTACAATCTGTATTCCACATGGGCATAATGTCTCTTTAAATATTAGTACCATACACAGAACAAGCTTTTGTTTATCAACTTACAGTGAAGCTTTAATTTCTAAAACCTTTCGGGTTACTGAATTTGCCTGTTTTATGTGAAGTTTAAAACATTCCCATATTCTCGCCTCCTCGCACAGACAGATGCCAATATATGGCTGTTAATATATGCTAACAAAAATTTCATGAAACGCTTACAATGGTCATGATGATGTGTTCATTATGGAGGGATTATCCATCTTTTTCTTTCAAAACGGAGCTTTAAAAGCTTCATGACTGAGTTTTCCAAAACAGTTTCAGTATGTATCTGAAAAGATGAGGCTGGGATGTTGCCCAGTGAAAATACTGAGTCACTCTGAAAACTTGTTAACCCTGAAAGGAATAATCCTTAGCTGCGTTGTCCTGTCCTCTTCCTTACACTGGCTGTCAGAGATGAGCATTCCAATCCTATGATCATCACTATTAAGTTAAGTACTTTTGAAAAATTACAAAGATGTACTCTGCCTACTTATTCAAGTAAAAAGGTAGCATATTATATACATCATACTGGGGTACCAGTTTGAGGCATTGTGCTGTATTTTGAATAGGGTTCATAATTAAAAAGTCAAATAATGTTTTCTTCTGGTCTTATTACTTCCTTTGTAGCTGATCTGTTGTTGTGGTTTTTAGGTAAGCCTGCTCATTTTAAATGCAGGAACAGTGCTAGAAACATGCAGTTAAGACACTTTTAGACAGAATCCTGAGTTAAACCCTATTTGGGATTAATTATTAAAACTAATTATTTTGAGTTTTATCTAGTCTTCCTAGTTTTTGCTTTTATCTAAGCTGGGGCAATGCAAATAGCCAGGTCAGGTTTGAGGTTTTTGTCTTTTTTTTATTATTATTATTAACTTTCATACTGAGAGAATGCTTAAATCACAATTAAAAACAAATGTTACATGGCCTAAAATCCAATCTAAAAAAATGGAATATGGAAAAATTTGATAGCATGTGTAATATACTATTAAAGACTGGAAAAATAAATAACTGCTCTATTATCATGGTATTTGTGCATATGCAGTGTTAACACCTTCCCTCATAGCAATCACTTTCTTGAAATCTGTACCTGTATTGATAAATGCTTAGTCTTGAAGCTATTACAGGAAAGGGCTAGCGAAAGATTTCCAGACAAAGGTTTAGGGAGGAGTGGTTTTGTTATCTGAGATTGGATTTGATAAATTGTGGTTTGAGCTAATGAACAAGGATTAAACAATGTCATCATCTAAGAAAAGTTGCTAGACCAGACAAAGTTGAAGGAAACAAAGAAGTTAAAATTCAGGCTTGAGTATGTTTCTGAAATGTTCTTATTTCTTCAGCTTCCGGAACCCTTGATTTTGTTTCGGCTTTACAATGAGTTCATTGGACTTGCAAAAGAAAGCCAGAATGTTAATGAGGAATTGGACGCTAAACAAGCTAGCCCCAAATCAAAGAAAAGACAGTCAATTTGTATTGAACTGAATAGGATCATCATTAAAATTAAAGATCTCCTGAAACAACTGCCTGTACCAAACTATAACACTCTTCAGTACCTTATTGGACACCTTCACAGGTGAGAAAAGACTTTAAATGCAAACTGATGTTGAAAAATAAACTGCTACATGCTGCATACTAGGAAACTCTTTTGTACCCTTTTGATGACTGTAGAGGAAGAAGTCATATATGCCTTAGAAGACAATGTTCTGTTGCTGTTTCTTTTTCCAATGTAATGAATTCTCAGGTGAGAGAAGAATATGAAATGGAGAGAAAGGAGGGAAAGAGTTGAGATCCATTATTCTTGATTCTCTGCTAGCATTGGGGTCAGCAAGTAGTAACTAGTGGCAGCTGCAGGGACCTAGGTGTGATTTAAATCAGGATATGACCCACATAGGGCTGTGATTTGGTGGCTATTAACAGAAAATTGAAACTTGTATCATGTCTGTTAATAACCATTCTCCAGTTATGTTTCACTCCCTTGTCCTCCAAATGCTGGATTGTATGATGATGTGTGATGAGTATGTACCAAGTTGATGACTACCAATAAAAATGGGTAATATTGGGCCACAGCTATATTATTACTTAGAATGAGAGGCGTTCTTTTCCCCAACCCCAGAAATGCCAGATAGCCACAAATAACGTTAAACATTCTGCCTACCTACCAAACCCACCTTCGTTTTTTTATTGTCTTTTAGCCTCTTTAGACATAAGATAATATTTTAATATGTAAAATATTTCTGAAGTAGTAAGACCTTCTAACTCTTGGGGTTTGGGTTTTTTTTTCCCCTCGTTATGCAGGGTTACAGAACAGTCTGATGAAAATAAAATGTCAGCCAGCAACCTTGGCATAATATTTGGCCCAACTCTGATCAGGCCGCGTCAAACAGATGCTACAGTTTCTTTGTCATCACTTGTGGATTACCCTTATCAAGCCCGGGTAGTGGAGCTGCTCATAACATACTATGAAAAGATATTTGATGTTTCATTGAAACCACTTCTGAGCACATCTCAGTCTGAAGAAACTGCCATTACAGTCAGAGTTGCTTTATCAGCAGAAGAGAGGGAGCCACAGCAGCAGAGGAAGTCATTTGTTGCCGTAAAGGAAGTGAGTGACTTTTCTTGTCCTGCCTCAATGTTACCTGTGCCGTCTTAACTTCTCTGTGAAATGCTGCAACGTTCCAGAGCATGTTTCTATAAAATCTTTGGGTTTTTTGATGAGTGCATTTCCTCTTGACTTCTCATTTACTTTTGCTCTGACTTTTGTTAACAGGGTATTTTGATAGCTCCAAGTGAAAGCAGAGCTTCAGAAACAGCTGCATTGTTTTTGGAATCAAACAATAGCAAGAATACAAAAGAACAAGTAGATACATCTGTAACCGGTTAGTGTGCTTTTATTAAGTCTTGGGGTGGGTGAATAAGCAGTCATGGATGCATTAGATCATAGTGCATGCAGCTTTTTAATTTAGACAGAAGCAAGTGATAAAACCTGCTTATCACTGCTTGATATACTGTTTATCTTTGTAAGAGGAACGGAGAATTAAATCTTTCTAAAGGCTTTCAAGAAACCCGTGTTTATGGAATCAGAGTTTAAAGTATTTGGTAAGAGTGTTTTGGTTGCTCCCTTTTTAAAAGAAAAGATAATTATGCTGTGACTCTGGATTTCTGAAATCCACTATGATGCTGCAAACCAATATCCAGCAATTAAAATGTTTTGACCATTGTTTTCCCCCAGAATGCGTATCATTGCCGCCCACTGGAACTAAACCCGAAGGCTCTGGGAGGAGTAATTCTCTGACAGAATCATCAGCTACCAGCATTTTGGATATTAATATTTCTGCTCCAAAAGAGCCAGGTTTGCTAAACTAACTATAAATCTTCTATAAGATTTTTTTTCTGTTTATCTGCCTGTGCTACTACAGTGGTTTGTTTTAATGTAGGTGTGATTTCGTCTACTTTATTTAGGACTAACTATACATGATCCCTTTTAATTATACTGATTTTTCAGTTGGTGTTACTAGTTCAGTCATGTCCAGTACATTAACAGCGCAACATTCTGAAACATACTAAAACTGAAAATATTCAGGGATGGGAAGGCGCTAGCCAAAAAAAAAGTGCAGTGTCTCTTCGCCTGTTTTCTCCTTAGTATCCTCCTTGGTTACATCTGTACAGTATGTGTTTTACTTCTATTGAAATGCTAACATTTAGTTAGAGTAGGATATTCTTAGTATGTATACAAGGTATACCAACTGTTATCCTATTAAAATACCAGCTGTCAAGGGATCATTAATAAAGTTCATATTCTGTTGGCAAAAGTTTTGCTGACTTCTCTTTATATTTGGCGCAACAGTCCAGTCACATCTATTTGTGTGTTTCTAGGTGATGCTGTGAGTCCAGCTTCAGAGAGAGACAATCATTCATTTGTTTCTCTAGGTGAAGACAGCTGTAAAATTAACTTATTTCCTGCAAAACCTAACCGTCAGATTACCAAAGTTCCATTGCGGGTTCCAAGGACAAAACCGGCTGCTCGCCCTGTGAGCCTACCTGTAGACCGAATACTTCCTGCGTGTGTTTTGAATGAAAGAAATTCACGAAACGCAGGAGCAGTAAGTCCAGAGAAGCTTGGCAGGAGCCCTACTATTGAAGAAGTTTCAGAGGTGAAGGTGCTCCCTGCTGTAAATACCTGCTGCAGACTTCCTTGTTATGACACCCAGATGCTGCGAAAAACATGCGACAAGCAATATAAACAGTATGATATTACAGCAAGGACAGCAATGATCGTGACTAATGTGCCCCAGGAGAACCGAGCACTTGAGAGTGGAACTGCAGGTGCCTTATCTTCATCATGCAGCATTGGTAACAATTCAGCTAATGCCGTTCCTCCTAGTAAGCCATATTCTGTTTCTGTCAGGTCAGGAAGGACAGCAACAGAAGGGAATGGGCCTGATGCCAATCCTCTTGCTGCCTTCAGGGCACCAAGAACATTGCAACCACCCCCAGGGACATTTTATAAACCGCCCTCTACCAAATCAAAACAAAACGAAGAGGGTTCTTTTGCTAAAGCTTGTGCACCAACCAGTGCTAGCTCTGTGCTTCACCAGGATAATACTGTGAAACTGGCTAGCAGCTCTGCACTTCCATCAGGTGATCCTGAACAAAACACAAATGAACAAAAAACTAGCTCAGAGGATATTCACCCCACAGATCTGAAGCCTACTTACCAGAGACTGAGACCAAAAAGGATCCAAGAACTGGAACACAGGGAAGCTCATTTTGTATAGGGTGCAAATTCCTCTTGGACTGTATGCAATTTGATGTTGCCAGTGGAGGCTTCCCTTTGCCCCTTTATCCTTTGCCTTCCCTTAAGAATCCCACTTTCGTGCCATATTGGAGTTATTTTTATATATGCAGCATTTTAAAAAAGGGGGGGGGGGGGGGGCTGGGGAATTGTGAAGGAAATCAGTAAAACTTTTTTTGTAATTCAGTAGCTTTTCATAACGATTTAATGCATTCCCAGTCTAGATACAGCTAATGGGTCATTGAATAAGACACTGAGCATCATTTCATTGTATGGAATGGAGTGCTTATTCATAGAGAAACAACTATTACATGTAGCAGTGAAAGGAGCCATTTTTCATAATAGACATTATAATAAAAACGGAAGGTTTAATGTTCACTGTCTAAGCATAAACCAAAGCTTGTGCTTTGCTCTGTAAAAGCATTTGTTCAGTTTTCTAATCTGTGCAATTAAAGCTTTGCTTCTGAACAGACTTACGTACTGGCCAGCATTACCTATAATTATGTATCATATGTGTATATTTTAGGCAGACATGGTTATCTGTTGCCAGTTTTCTATGTTGTCACTTTAATTTTTTTTTTTGTACAGCAAAGATGCACTTACTGAGCTTTACTATTCGGAAGCAGCGATCAATCCACATCTGGTTTCTTGTGTAGCTTAGCGAGTGGGGCAAATGTGCACAGCCTGTTCCTTTTGGATGCCCTTCTGGAGAGACTTATTAGTTGCAGTGGTGCTGTCTTTCCCAGGTGAATGAAAAGGCAGTGATTTGCTTGCAGTAGATCAGTTTCACTACTTAACCTGGTGGAACTGAAATGAAGAGCATTGTTTCCAAGTTTCAGTGAAGGAGCTGAAAATAACCAAAAATCTGCATTAGTAGGTGCATCTAATGGTTTTCACTTTGTATTAAATGGTTTTTATGTGTACACTGTGTTATATTTGCTTTAAAATATATTAACTTGTTAACATTTCAGTGACTCTATGGCTTCTATATCTGGATTTTTTCTAATTTATTAAAATACAGACATTTGGCCTTTGCTACAGTATAGTACTCTGCGGCATCTGTCTTCTGGGGACAGGGGGCAGCACGCTTTTCTTAATGAGATTACAATTAGCTTGACCCTTTCTCACATACTACAGAGTACAGTTTTTTAGCATGGTACTTTCTACTGATACAAGAACCAAGAGAACTCTCAGAGGACAGGAAGAGCAAAGAATCACTTTTCTGTTTTTACAACATAAAATATACTGGACTTTCCTACTCCATTCCCTTTGCACTTCTTCCCAAAATACCCCAAATAAAATCCCACACTGCATTCAGTGGAGGTATTCTGATTTTTAGTTTCCAGAACAAAAGATATTAAACTCGCAACTCTGAACTTCTGATTCCTTGTCACACTTCCATGGAAGCATGGCTTGTGCTTTTGGCAAAGGCCATGGATGGTTCTGGCCATGCTAGGAGCCATTTCTTTGGGGAGCTGCCTCATACTACAAAAAAGCTGAAGATGCCAGATGCTTCTATCTGCCCAGACCGGTACTGTGAGTTGCATAATATAAAATAAGAGGAGGGATAAAGGCTTCTTGACATAAATGGCAGTTTGTTCGACTTTGAGATGGGGGGGGAACCCCACACAACTGGTTAATGAGCAGAAGCAGCATTAGTGAAACATTACAGGCATTGTAGCAGAACCTCGTAGCAGAGCTGTGAAAAGGATGGTGCTGGTCAGTATAGATTAGGGCCACAAGATGGCAAATTAATTTGTGAGCTATCATTAAATCTATTGTCTCACTATATTTTTTTTGAAGTGTTTTAGCATATGTGTAGCACTGAATATGCTAATGGCTTAAGTCTGGTTGGATGGAGGGTCTCCAGTGCTCCCCAGGGCAGGCTCCTGAGATGGAGAATTACGACAGCAAATACTGATCTGTGAGAAACAAACATTTTTTAACCAAGTCATAATGCCAGTTACTACTGGTTGTTACCATATTGCTTTTCATGTACCATCTGCTTCCATGTTTTGCTAGTGTGAAAGGTTTCTGTTGTTTTAAATGTGCTTCAGGTCTTTGTTCGATGTTTCCCATAGCCAGGCAGCTACTGGCAGGCTGGGCCGGGAGCGGGAGCGCACAGCGCCCTTCTGCATGCCTGTGTATGTGAATGAGTAGGTGTCTCATAAAACCATGTTATTTTTTTGAAAAAATGATCACTTTCAAGAGATGAATTATGCATGTCCCTGCTCTATAATGTCTTTGACTCTTTTTATGCAAGACAAGTGAAGGAACAAGTGCACTTCTTTTGAAATGAAAACCTTTGAAGCTTATTTAGGAGTTGTGACCCTGCTACCCAGGGTGGCGATGCCACAGGAGGGGCTGCGGGGCTGGGGCCAGGGGGTTCTTCCAGAACCTTCCTGTCAGACCGGGGGACGGGGCAGCCTTCGGGGGGCCGGGAGGCAGTGGCTTAAGGGCCAGCGTGTGACTTTTTAATTTGTAAATTTTTGTAAATGTTTGCGCCTTGACGCCAAGGCCGTGTTTTGTTCGGGCTGGTACGCTGAGGCCTTCCCCTCCCTGTGAGGAAGCGCCTCAGCAGGCCCCGGGGAGCGGCGGCCGCCTCCCGCCCGCGGGACAGAGCCCTGAGGAGCCTGCGGAGGCGGGACGTGACCGGCCGCGGCGGCAGAGCCTTAAGCCTAGGGGAAGAGACTTTGGCTTTCTTTTTGACTGAAAATGTTACTAATGGTCCCTATTGTTTCTTTCGGTTCTGATGCAGATCTCCCGAGGTCTTGTGTTTGAAATCGCTTCACCCTAACTGAATTGCAGTAATCCCACCCGCCTGCCCCAGGTGACAGGGCTCTGGGTCATGCAAAGTGCCAGCACCCTGTGGCTTGCCCTCTGGGGAGGAAACCTTTCTGTGTCACATTTGCTTGGTAATTGCGTTTTCTGAAGTCGTAATGCACTGCCTCATCCCGCTTAAAGCTCTGGCAGAGTACCGACTTCCATAAGTCCCTGACCTAATTAGTCATGACAGCTGTTTGTTTAGGAGGGCCCCTAATGCTACCAGAACTACCATTCTGAGACCATCTTTTCAAATACAGGGTTTGTTCAGATCTGAAGAAATACCTTCAGAAGTATCAGCCTCCTAGTATAGACTTCATTCTGCTTGTGCTGGTCATATTGGATATTTGGGAGGATTTTTATTCAGGAGTCCTTAAACTCGCAGATTGAGCTGTTCTGTATCAAGCAGGGGATTAAAACAATCTCCTTAAAACTGAGCAGTGTTATTCTGCAAGTGCTAACTGCATCTAAGATATGTGTTTCTTTGCAGCCAAGCTGAACATTCCTTCAGAAACCTTTCTCTTTCCCATAGCACAGCAGTGCTCACACATGAGGTAAGCTTTTGTGGTAAGTTTTCCAGTTTTTTAATTGCTTCTATTTAAGAAGTCCTTGTTTTGCTTGCAAATCCATGAATTCTTTAGCTTCTGTGGTGTAGCAGAGGCCTAATTGAGTTCGTCTGAAAGCTGACATGAAACACTCTGCGAAGGCAGTTAATGTGCGTACGCTAACATTGGTAACTTAGTTCAGAGCATGTTTGTACTTTTTAAATGACTCCTCTTCGTACCTCTGTAGTTCACAGTACAGAGTGATCTTAGAGCACACAAACTTGATTCTTTTTGGATGAGACTAAACAAGAACATGTGTTTCAGCAGTGTACCTGATGTGGTGCAGCTGCTAATGCCTGTTGGGTCAGTGGGGCCAGACTGGAGCTCATCTGAAGTAACCCCCGGACACATAGTGTGTGTGTGCCGAGTCCTCAGCACACACCGTTTCGCTCTATAAATCTGCTCTTACTGGGCCATCCCACTTGTCAATGTACACATAGACTTAATATGCTGGGAAAATGGGAAAAAAACATTTCAGCTTCCCACTAGCAAAGTTTGGGGGGGGGGGTTCTAATATTTACAAACAATGCTATTCTATGTAAACATGTCAAAATGGAAATACATTTCACAGGAGGATGCTTTGGAGACAAGTCCTTCTGAATAAAATGTTCTATCTGCATGCCCATTTGTCTTTGTAGAGAGAGGGGAGTTCTGTTTTTAATTCGGAGTTGCGTGGGATCCTTGAAAAGTGTTTTCACTCACAGGTAGAAGGAAAAGCCATCCTAAATCTTCCAAAACGTAAAAAGTTTGAGGAAGGTGAATGCTAGGAAAATCCTCGCTCCTCAGCCCCTATGCTGCTGGATGACGAAGGGTGTCTATATGAAGTAAACTGGATTATGCCAGAAATAGAAAACATGCCTTCTGAGTTGGCACTTGGTGTGCTTTGCTTGTTTAACCACAGATTGGGGTGATTAGCCCACCACTGAGTTTGCACATGGACAAGATCTGTTTAAGATGCTACATTTCCCTGTGTTTTATGTGTGGAAGAGTCTGATTCCAATTGTCTTTCGTTCTTCGAAATACACCTTTCAAATGAAATTTTCACTGGCCTTTTATTCTCTCTGATTTCTTGTCAGTGCTCCCATTGAGCCATACCTTGTGAATAATACAGCTTCCACCGGTTTCTGTGCACTCATTTCTTTGCAGCTTGTTCTTTGCCACCTATTCAAGTAGTGCAACTCGTTTCGTCGCTTTCTGTCTCCTTTCTTTCATTTTTTTACTAGCAGCCATATCCAAGAAATATCATTTGACTCCAGCTTGCCACAACTTCCCATTCTTGTCCTTCAGGTCATTCCTTATCTATTTCATGGAGTGAGGCCTCTGAAACACGTAAGAAAAATTTAAAAACCCTCAGCTTGGGTTTTCCCCAGCAGTTTAAGATGCTGGGTGCAAAACTTTAACTCAGAAAACCCCAGCCTGTGTATGTGAAGATTTCTCTACACCCACACACAGATGTATCTGTTTATCTATATAAGATACACATGCATGCTCCTACAGTTTGCCTGGGCAAAATCGAGTTAGCACTAATTGTGTTAGCTTTCTAGCAAGGTTGTGTTTAGGGACATGCTCTTCTACATGTGTAAGAAAGAACATCTCACCAATTAAGAAATTGTTTGGATGCTGGAAAGAATTATACCTGAAAATTAGAAGTGTTGGCCCATGAGCACACCCAGTACACACGAGTGTTCGTATTTTCAAAGCTGTCTTTTCAGGTAATTTTAAAATTCTATTCACTTTAGATAAATCTTAGCTTTTGTTGCTGGAGAATTCACTGGGGATGCTTTTATAATTTGCTGGACAAACAGCATTTAACCACATTTGACTTTGTAATCAAAAGTCAGGAATAAGCCTGGAAATAAGAAAACTAACAAAATGCTGGTATTTAGAATACCTTTTAGACCTGTAGTAGGCGAGGGGATAACAGAACACCCACACCGTATGACCCTATGCATTGAATGTAGGTGTTCATGAATGTACACCACAGGGAACTTTTATGTTATCAGGTATCTATTGTAGGCATAATGCAAGAACTATCATCAAATCTCTATTTCCACTCATTGCTTTAATTATGTTCCGATGCATAAATGGAATGCCTCCTCCTTTGCTGCTGCTGGCAACGAACTACAGATCATTAGGAAGTCTCTAAGGGATAGTGACAACTGTGGGTAGAGCTACTGGAGAAACTCTGCAGTGTGCTCCATAAGCTGAACTGTATTTTCCCCTCCCATGTGAACTGATAGGCCCCACATAAGCTTCCTCTGTTTACTTTCAAAGATCCCACTCTTTACAAAGCAAAAATAGGTCACAGACACAGCTGATGTAGCTGAACATAGAAAACAAATATACCCTACCATGATCCAATTGTGACGTAAAAAAAATCTAATTAGGAGAGATTAGTTTAATCTGTTAGAGCAGTCTCTGTGTACATGTAGGCAGCAAAAAAAGGATCCATTTTCTTAAAATAACTTGACTTAAAATGTTTTTTTGCTGAGTAAAAGTATTAAATTGTCCCATTGCTTCGGACATAGTCGTGGTGCTTAAACAGAGTCTGCAGCCAAGCAGCAGCAGCACTAGCTTCTCTGCTTTGCACCGCTTGTAATTAATCCGAGTGGACTTCCCTCTGTGTCTTTATAAAGCCCTTTTTTTCTCTGTCAAGATTGCAGCAGGGTGAGTCTCAGCTGTGATATGAACGTATGTCCAACAGAAATTAGATCAAAGCCACCTGTAAAAGAGGAGCTTGCCTGTCATCCTTTGTGAAGGAAGCCAGGTTAAAGTCAGTGGTTTAGGTGGCAAATCTGCTCAGAGGCTTGAAGGTGCTGACGTGGCGCTGGGAAGGAAGCAGTGTGCAGTGCTCTGCTGTCAGAGCTGCGGTGTGGTCTGGTGTAAACCTATCGATCGTTAAATTCAGCGAAATTAAGTTTCATGGAGGATTCTCAAAGGTCTCCCCAAAGCCCTGTGAAGAAGAAAGAAACAAACACACACTGCCACATCCTTTTTCATTTTTTTAAATAATGAAGGCTGGATTGGTGCTCAACTTCTACTTGGAAGAACAGCCACAGCGAGGCAGTGAGGGAAGCTGTGATAATGCTTATGCAGAGCTGTTGCCCGGCATGAGCACTCGTGGGAGGTTTTGCTGCATTGCTGTCTCTTTCAACCCTTACAGATGAAAATCTATAAAGAATTCAATGTTCACTCAGTACTTTTTTGCTTCTGGATCTGACCATACTAATTGAGGGGGTAATTTATGTTGGAGATGTGAAATGAGCCATTTAATACTAATATGCAACTTGATTTAGTAAATATTAGTTGAAGTAGGACAGAGCGTGTTGAAATTCTCTCTGAATGCATCTCTGGAGGTTTGAGTCTGAACACACACAAGCTCGTGTTGTACTTAGCTTCGTGTATTTCTATGTGAGCTTGCAGCTTGCTGACATTTTAGAAGTTCTAGAAAACATGAAGTTGAAGATGAGATGAGAAGAATGAAATTTTTTTCTCCTGTAGTGGTGTGGTGAAACAGATATTTTTGTGTCTCGCTGTCTCAGTTCTTAGAGAGTGATGGTCCATGAAGAAATGTACTGAAATACCTATATTCTTGCACACGCAGATGTTACAAGAACAAACTTCCCAGGCCTTTCGCAAGGGAAGTATAGCAACAGCAAGGACACGAATTTTATCAGAATAATTTGAGAAAATGAATGGAGTGAAAAAAAATCATCTTCTCTAGTTACTGCAGTTCTGATTTGTCTAGAAAGCCTAGAAGAAATTCCCGGTCTCAAACACTCTCCAGTAGAAAAAAAGATTTGTGCTATCTTCATGAAACAAGTGGAGCTTAGAGAAAGTATTGAAAATCCCATGAACTAAGTTTTGAAGTAGTGGGAAAGACTTCTGCCTTCTCTAAGGCCATATCAGCAGGCATACAGTTGAAATAATCTGCTAATAGTTACCGAGGGCGATACTTGTTTGTCATGATAATATTAAAGAATTTGAAAATTAATGAATACGTTGCACTGTTCTTCACCCGATGGTAATGAGGAAGGCCGTGATATGTCAGTACCCCCGGAGCTCAGGTTCCTCAGAAAAAGCAGGAACATACTGTAAGTAATGATTAAATTCAGAAGTCAGTGGCTTAAAGAAATACTCAGTTGAGAGAAATTCTTGATAGCTTTTGATAATAAGATGTAATTGATATAGTATAAGCAGGGTAAGAGGACCCTTTGCTAACTGCTGTTGACAGTCTGGAGGCCAGGAATGTTCTACTGAACCTCCAGGATGAAGTCAGGGAAGGGCTATTGTTTGTCGTTGGCAGCCAGTCAAAATATGAAACCTTACTCTACGTGATGCTAATTTGCTTACCTGGTTTCTAGGCCTCACTGTTACCTCATGTAAAGTAAAAGAGAGCAATATCTGATTCACTGCATGACTGTCTTCAGCCTCCTGCACTATCAGCTGAGAAATAAATGGTTAACTTCATTCCTAACCCAGACATCTTTTTGTGGTTCCAGGTGTAACACTAGAATATGTGCTGTCTTAGCAAGAAGTTCTAGGTGATAAAAGCTGTCACCATATTTCCCTGCTGAAGTACAAAAGCCAGAAAAAGAGTGACGAAAAGGCCTTTTTTTATTACTTCATTGTTTAAAGATATTTTTAACCCTTGTTTTTTTCTTCTGATGTTGTCCTGGAAGTTGTAAAATAGGATTGAACTTGGAGAAATCGGATTTTTTTAAAATGTAGAGATTAAATTAATTTATTTCTACTGATTTAAAATCAGTATTTAGGTTTATTATACTGTGTATTAAAACTAGCAGTAAATACTGATGTAATCAATTACTTATTTCACTTTCTTGTCTTCTGTCAACAATATGTGTTTTCTTTCTGAATGTATTCAGTAAATCATTCTTCTATGTTATAGTATGAACTGCTAGGAAAAAAAAAAGAGAAAAAAGTGAAAAATAAGTGCTATTTTTTATTTTCTTGAGTTGGGGCTTTGTAAGAGTCTTCCCACGCTTCAATAGTATGCTGGTGATAGAACCAAGTTATTTTTGTTGGCGCTTACAGTCAGCCCCTGGAAAGGAAGTCAGTTCCTGCAAAAGGAAAATTAACAAAACACAGATTTTCATATGCCATGGATAAGTCACATCCCTCAAGCATGTTGTCTTCAGGTAGCAAGCAGATGCCATTCTAAATAGCAACAGTCATAATTTGCATTAGCTGCCTAATGAAAAACTGAATGAACAGTTCATAAGTGTATGGGGCTTTCTCTGGATTTAGGAGGGGGTTAACATCTATGTTAATAAACTTTGCTTTTTTGGAAACTGAATTTCTTCTAGTGCCTGTGCTGTTTCTAATTGCAGCTGTCTCGAGCCACCACTGCGTTTGTGAGCAAGGTGCTGCCTTTAAAGAACGAAGATAGATCTCCACCATGACTAATCACTCCAGAAATTCATGTACCTCCTGAGCCCAAGTGGAGTTCTCAACACATTATTGCTAGGTACTATTTTTATCATGGCCCTACTCCATTATTTTATTATACTGTTTTGCTTTACTTAAGTTAGTAGAGCTTGAATCTTAACCACACAATTCTATGTTAGTCTGTCTGAATAATGACCAGATAGGAAAGGATATTTCAGGACTGAAAATGAATTATTTATTCTGTGCTGCTACAGAGTCTGAGGCTTATCTGTCCAGTGTCTTCTGATTGCATTAGTTATTTTTTTCCTACACTTTTGTATCATGTTCACCTGTCTAGTTCAGTTTTCTAAGCAGTATTAAGTATTATTCTAAGTATATTAACCTAAGCAGGTTAATACACTTTAACACTCACATCTGTGAAGCTGTTCCGTTTAGGAAAGCAGGTTCTTTCCCTTTAGCTCCTAGTGAAGTTTTTATAAACAAAGCACTCTGGGGAAATATAAATGTATTCTTGCTCATCTTAAAATTAGAGGTGATTCTAAAGTGCATCTGACGAGCAAAATAGAATCTTTCTTTAAGTTTTATATGTTGATTGTACTTCATGTATTAATGCCATAACTAAAATAGTTTGGTTTAGGCCAAAAGGAAAAGTACTCTTAAATTCTGACTCATTTAGCCTTGGTAGTAGTTGCTTTCTTAAAGACGAATTCCTTTGGCACTTTGTGCATATTAATTAGGTTGTCTGTCATTGAGTTACTCCTCTTAGAAGGAATATCTCTCCCCATCACTATCAACCAATGTAACTAGCAAGGTTTAATGTAAAAAAACTTACAGGTTAAATAGCAAGCACAATCTGGATAACCTTACTTACTGCCCTTTTTTTCCCCAAGGTTATTGGTTTTGGCTTCTTTACTAGTTATATTTTTAGTCTCAGAAAAATAGCTAGATTTTCCAGAGCAAATGCTAACAGCCATTTTATCTGGCAATCCTAATCCCATTTATGGCCTTGCACTACAAATTTTCTTGCTAATAGTAGTGAAAGTTACAGGGTGCTGCAGTTATGTCATACATAGCGAGAGATTTAGGAACATGAGCTATAAGACTCTGTACTACTAGGGAATCCCGCACTGAGATAGAAACTCTTAATGATGGATGGCTCAGTAAAGAGCCAGGAGGAAGAGGAGAGTCCAGGCCACTGGCAGACTACAGATTTTATGGCCTTGACATGAAGGCTTGAATTTCCTTTCACAGCTGTTGCAGAAAGATTGCAGTCTCCATCTGGAGTTTAGAGGAAGGCAAGAGGAGCTGGAACAAAAATGGCTCTTCCTCATTTGTTCAGCTGTAGGATTCATTCTTCAGAATAGCTGCAGGTTGGAGAGCCCTGGGTTATGCAAGAGTGTCAGAAAGCCGTCTGACTGCCCATAGTTGGTAACTCTGTGAAGAGAACCTTGCTGGAAATGCCTCAGGAGTGGCAGGCATGCCACACTAATGGCAGCTGCAAGTTGGTGACTGCTGGGAGCTGCCTGCAACCAAATACAGGATAGCTTTCCAGGTGAGAATATTCTTATGAGCCTTCAGCCTGTTTACATGCAGAACCTGCTGCCACTAGTGAAACTGCAAAAGTATTGTCTTGTCTTGATGACACTCAGCCGGTTTTATTCCTGGGTTCTAAACCCTTCCAACAGCTAATTGCTCAGAAGTGCCCTGGATCGGGTAAATGTCTGAATAAGAACTACATGTGCTTCTTTTCAATTGCTTAGTGAAGGAGAAAAAAATTTGAATGTTAGTGTCTAAATTTAGCCTTTTCTGTCTCCTGAGTACACTCAGCAATCAAATAATCAATCTAGATTGGTTTCCTAGTGTCAGCTCTGTGAAAAAGAAATGTCTGTGTTCTGACACTTAGGCTTGCAAAATTGGCCTCTGTTACTGCATGGTTGGATGCCTTTTTGCACAAGTACAGTGTGAAAACTCTGGGAGGACTAGCATTTAGCGAATTTGATACAGAATTTCTTATTCTGCTGTATTCAGTTCTTTGGTCTCAATGTCAAGTCTTCAATAATGTTTCTTCCCATAATGGATTGAAATAGGCTTCAGATCCCATCAGTGTGAAGCTAGATCTCCCTGGTCCTCTTCTGCATTTCATGATGTGTGTTTAGGATGCCAGTATTGTCTATACTATTAAGACCCTTTTTCAACTTATGGTGTTGGGCAAAGTCACCAAGCTGTGGGTTAATTTTGTTCCTTTTAGTTTTTATCTACTCAAAGTGAGAAGCTGTTACACCCCAAAAGTGTATATCTTCAAACCATCAAGTGTTAATCCATTTACTCTTTACAACAGCAGTAGCTTTTTATAGCTAGTCTCACTTCTTGTGGTGCTCTGTAACTTAAGCAGTTAGAGTTGATGGAGTGACGTTAAAAATTGCATGAAACTGTTGACCTACAGTTTGGAATATGGAAATATGGAAAATGCTCCAGGTTTTCACATCCTTGGTTTTGCATGGGTATTCTTTCTGCAGAATGATTTTGTTATTTGATCACCAATAAGCAGCAAAGCCAATTCTAGCTAAATTTGGCCTTAAATATCCTGCTCCAATCTCTTCCATGCCCGGCATGTCAGAAGAGATCTGCACGTTCTTTAGGATCCCTTTCCAGCAGGGTTAGTCAGTGCTGGCCACCTCCTCCCTGGCTGAGGTCTAAATTCCTTTTCAGTTCATAGAATGTGGTCCTGAGATGATTTTCTGAAACAATCAAATAATTATTACTGATTTTTGTCTAATGCTTTTAACTAATGCTTTGTTGACACATTAGACCAAAATATTCCGATGTGTTTTCCAAACCTTGTCTCTTAAAATCAGACAAAATCTCCTCCACTTAATAGATTTTCCAGAAACAAAATGCTAGAAGAATAGTGGAAGGAGAGATTCAACAAATCATCTAATCCATGAGCAGTTTTACCTGTGTAAGTCTTGATAGAGGTTTGAGTAATCTCCAGCAATGGAGGCCCCACAGCCCTCTCACGCAATCAGTTCTACTGCTTCACTATTCTTATCATTAGAAAGTGCTTTCCAATATTTAACTTTCATATCCTTTTCTATGTTCTCCCAGTTACTAACCATTCATGAAGAAACTACTTTTCAATTGTTTAAATCCCATAAGGCAGCTATAAAGTAGGAAGTGGATACAGGTAGCAAATTCAAATGGTTTGTTTATTTTTTTTAACAGGTCTCCGTATCTGGTATTTAGATTTATATGTCAAATTCTCTTTTTCTTTTGAAAGTAAAAATTCATGGTGATTAAACTGAGTCACAAACCTAGAAAAGAGAGCATACAATATTTTAAATTCTGTGGTATCCCTACTAAAATGTAGTGGGAGTTGCTGAATTTAAAAGCATTAAAATATGAGATCCCATATTTTTTAATAAAATGGCAACAAAATGGATTTGCCTTTACAAAATCAATTCCAGGCTGTGTTAATCAATATACATTTATAGTGTCTGAATGGAAAACCTAATTCTGTCTTTATCATAATAACTAAACAGTTTTATATAAATTAATGTCCAATTGTAAATCTATCTTTTCTTGGAAAAAATAGTTTGAAAGCACAGATTTAATCTCTTAAATGATGCAACAATTAACTGCTTTCATTACTTGCAAGTCCAAGTTAGATTCAATGTTAATGACTTTTTTTCATTCAAAAGAGATGCTTTTCCTCTCTGTTGCTTCTTGGCACTGATAAATGTGTCACAGGAAACAGCCTCCAAACAAAGGAAAACCATGATTTTTCATGTATGATAGTGTATCCAGTGCAAAATTAAATGGTGCAGACAAGGAAAGGAACCAATCTCTATGATAACATAATCTTAAAGTAAGAACGGAAAGCTGTTATTTTGCTCTGAGGTCTGTTTCAGCTGTCTGCTGAGAAATGGCAATGCATCCTTTGCCACAGGTTAACCTGAAGTGTTGATGCAGAAGAATGAGCTACTTTAGGCAAGTCAGACTTCTACTCTGGAAGAACTGGATCCTCCGGAAAAGACAAAAGGTAAAATATTAGTCTTTGGATTTCAGCTTTGGACCATGCACTCCACTGGATGAAGTGACTGGTACATTTATCAGCATGTAAAAATCACGAATTCCTCAACGAACCAGATGTGATCTTTGTATGGGCCTGTTGTCTGGGATCTTGCCCGGTTCAATTTGCAGAGCTGCTCTTTACAGACTAAACATAGAATACTTGTATTGGGGTTTTCTTTGACAGATAGTATTGTGTACCAGGAAAAGACTTGTGGGTAGTAATATTTTCTTATTTTCACATAAGAAGATCTGCTGTTAGAAAACATTGTGGGCACCATTCAGCTCAGGGCGGTTTGATTCCTAATTTTAGATTTGTTCCTCACACCCAGCTGCTCTTAGATGTGAATCCAGTTTGGGCCCTAAAGTTCTTATCTTTTTTATTATGGCTGAATGACATAAGTAAAGTGAAAATCAGAGAAGTATTTTAAATCCTTCCAAATTCTCTTAGATCTTATGACACTTTGTCTTAGAGCAAGTTTATCTATTACCTTCCACCTTATTTCAACATTGCTGGCGTTTTTTTCGTTTTTTTCTTTAAGCCAAATTTTCTTAGAGTCAAACAAAACCTCAAACTATGGTCTTGGTCATCTGATGTACTGCAACTACTTCTGTCCAGCCACGGAAGTCCCTTTGAGGTCCTATAGACATAGACTACCTGTTTCAAACTAAAAAATGATTTTAAAAGTACATTAGGGCATCTGTGGGGCTGTAACAGTCATGCAAACAATTTTGCCATAATAACAGATCAGCAGGGTCAAACTGAGCCATGGGGTGGACTTGAAATGCTTACCTATGCTGACCTGATTTTAGTCATTAGGAATGACTCACATGCTGAAATTTCCAAGATCAAAGGATTTTCTGATTTTCTTCATAGACAAATTGAATGTGCTTTCTTTCATAGCTTCCCAGCAGACTTTCTCCCACAGTTTTACATTGCCATCAAGAGCTGATGCATATAACATTGCCGACTCATGATTTAATATAGTATGAAAGTCACTAATCCATACTTGAACTAAATTATACCAAAATATAAGGACCTCTTTTTGAAGCTGGACTTCAGTTACTGATTATCAAGGAGCTGTAGCAGTTTGGTTCTCAAGTTCAGAAAAAAAACCCAAACAAACAGAAAAATCCACGTCTTTCTGATCTTCAGATGTGTATACTGAAAGAATTGGAAGCCACTGTTTATTAATTTTTAGCAAATGCATCTTTATGTAATTCTTCAGTATTTTTCGGTGCAGGAAATACTGTCTTATTTGGGCAAATCTGCTCAGATACGTGACCCCAAAGTGCCTGCTTGGGTTTCAGGAATTTTCTTGTTTCTTGTTTATTTTTTCCTATAGAATATTCAAAAATGCTAACTTGCTGTTTCCTGGTGTTTGCCAGAGATCCCCTTCTGTGATGATCATTCCTAGCCTGTAAGCACGGTGATTTAATCCACAACAGAGAAATATGTTCTCCACTCTGAAGAGTAAAACATTTTGCAAACAGAGTCAGTAAAAATCATTTCCTTTTCTAGGTCTATAAACGTACCTGCTTATTTGTCCAGACAGAAACGAGATAGCCAAAACAAAAATCCATATTGTCAAAAGTGGTTATAAAAATGTGTTTTGGGAAAATCAGCCTGGTTTTTCTTAACCATCATGCAGTACTGTAAAT